>NC_074702.1:11330004-11547475 GCF_029448725.1 Salvelinus fontinalis
CAGGATTTGGTATAAGCAGCATGAGTCCATGGCCCCATCGTGCCTGGTGTCAACGGTACAAGCTGGTGGCAGTGGTGTAATGGTATGGGGAATGTGTTCCTGGCGCACGTTAGGTCCCTTGATACAATTGAGCGACACAGCGTATCTGAACATTGTTGTTGAACATGGCTACAAAGGGGTCCAACCCGGTACTAGATGGGTGTACCTAATAAACTGGCCACTGAGTGTATATCTAATGACACTAGGCGGCCATGGCTCCCTTTTATGGCTGCATAATTAATTTAATTCACATCAAAATCGTAATATTGACATGTGCAATATCCATATAGCAAGAGATCCATATATCATGCAATATTTTGAAACACCAATAAGCCGCGCGTTTGTCGTCTCTCCACCTCTCCTCATGGCTGCTCCTCGCTGTTAGATTCACTATAAGTTTCATGCTGTTCTGTAAGGTTTAATGCAGTCAACAGATTGTTCCAAACAAGAATGATGTTGTTTTCCACTTTGCTTCTTAATATAAATAATTATATTTCAAATGGTTCATCCAAGTGTTTTGATCTATATCGCAAGTCAAATTGCAGTCGCAATATTGTGTTTAAAAAAAAATCGCTAATCAATTTTTTGCCCATATCGTGCAGCCCTGCCTCCTTTCACTGTCTCAGGGTGTTCCATCTTGTCTGTCCATTCACCTCTACACCACCACAAAACCATCCTGACAAGGCCCTGTTCTTAACAGAATGCTGCACTTTTCTGCATTTTGACAAGCTTAGTGTAAAGACATAAAATAAGGGCAGAAGTCGCTCATACAGTCCTGAAGAGGTGGGTGCTGTATGAGTGTACGGTTGGCCAGGGTAGCTGAAACAGAAAAAGATTAGGATCACTTTATTGGTCAATTGCACACAAGGTCCAACCAAAATGCTTTTAACCAACCCAACCGAAAGACACACATACACACACGGGCTTTTTATGGAGAGGTGCTCGGGGCTGACACACTGGGCACCCGGGGAACTGTTATTGTGCCTAGCTCAAGGGCACAATGGCAAGTAATGGCATCTAGGATTTGAAACCCTCTGGTTTCAGCTCACTTCCCGGCAGATTTTTCCCATTGGATCCGGAATTCCAACTGGCAACCCTCCGGTTGCTGGTTCACCTCTCTAACCGCTAGGCTACCTGGCTCCAACAGTTCATGGTAATGACCATCCCACCACATCCCACACACAGGACACCTTGACTATCTACTGTATCCAGCAGCTGCACAACGTGTCAGCACAGATTCAGCAGGCTGTTTCAGGGACTTTAGACACAAAGCTTAATTTTCCGTTGGCGGTTCCACACTTCGATACATCTGAGGAAAGTCCCAAATTGACCCTGGTAACTAAAGAATCAGCTGGGGGCGGGCACCGACAAGGTTGGGTGAGAAGTGTGTGTGTGTATTGCGGGGAGGTGTGGTGTTTGATGGAGTGAGATGTGCAATAACAGAGAGGCCCAGATCAGAAGGCTATTTAAGATTAGGATCCATTTATTGGTCAATTGTACACAAGGTCACACTGAAATTTGACCTCTGCTTTATCTCAACCCCTCCAAAAGACACACATACATATACAGTTTGGAGGAGGGGGATGCCACATTGTGCGCCCATGGAGGAGGAGTTGTGGGGGATTAAGTGCCTTGCTCAAGGGCACAATGCCTTGACCATCAGATTTCAAATCAAATCAAATTTTATTTGTCACATACACATGGTTAGCAGATGTTAATGCGAGTGTAGCGAAATGCTTGTGCTTCTAGTTCCGACAATGCAGTAATAACCAACGAGTAATCTAACCTAACAATTCCACAACTACTACCTTATACACACAAGTGTAAAGGGATAAAGAATATGTACATAAAGATATATGAATGAGTGATGGTACAGAACGGCAAGATGCAGTAGATGGTATAGAGTACAGTATATACATATGACATGAGTAATGTAGGGTATATAAACATAAAGTGGCATAGTTTAAAGTGGCTAGTGATACATGTATTACATAAAGATGGCAAGATGCAGTAGATGATATAGAGTACAGTATATACATATACATATGAGATGAGTAATGTAGGGTATGTAAACATTATATTAAGTGGCATTGTTTAAAGTAGCTAGTGATACATTTTTACATACATTTCCATCAATTCCCATTATTAAAGTGGCTGGAGTTGAGTCAGTATGTTGGCAGCGGCCACTAAATGTTAGTGGTGGCTGTTTAACAGTCTGATGGCCTTGAGATAGAAGCTGTTTTTCAGTCTCTCTGTCCCTGCTTTGATGCACCTGTACTGACCTCGCCTTCTGGATGATAGCGGGGTGAACAGGCAGTGGCTTGGGTGGTTGTTGTCCTTGATGATCTTTATGGCCTTCCTGTGACGTCGGGTGGTGTAGGGGTCCTGGAGGGCAGGTAGTTTGCCCCCGGTGATGCGTTGTGCAGATCTCACTACCCTCTGGAGAGCCTTACGGTTGTGGGCGGAGCAGTTTCCGTACCAGGCGGTGATACAGCCCGACAGGATGCTCTCGATTGTGCATCTGTAAAAGTTTGTGAGTGCTTTTGGTGACAAGCCAAATTTCTTCAGCCTCCTGAGGTTGAAAAGGCGCTGCTGCGCCTTCTTTACAACGCTGTCTGTGTGGGTGGACCAATTCAGTTTGTCCGTGATGTGTACCCCGAGGAACTTAAAACTTACTACCCTCTCCACTACTGTCCCGTCGATGTGGATAGGGGGGGGGGGGGGGGGGGCTCCCTCTGCTGTTTCCTGAAGTCCACAATCATCTCCTTTGTTTTGTTGACGTTGAGTGTGAGGTTATTTTCCTGACACCACACTCTGAGGGCCCTCACCTCCTCCCTGTAGGCCATCTCGTAGTTGTTGGTAATCAAGCCTACCACTGTAGTGTCGTCCGCAAACTTGATGATTGAGTTGGAGGCGTGCATGGCCACGCAGTCGTGGGTGAACAGGGAGTACAGGAGAGGGCTCAGAACGCACCCTTGTGGGGCCCCAGTGTTGAGGATCAGCGGGGTGGAGATGTTGTTACCTACCTTCACCACCTGGGGGCGGCCCGTAAGGAAGTCCAGTACCCAGTTGCACAGGGCGGGGTCGAGACTCAGGGTCTCGAGCTTGATGACGAGTTTGTATGGTACTATGGTGTTAAATGCTGAGCTGTAGTTGATGAACAGCATTCTTACATAGGTATTCCTCTTGTCCAGATGGGTTAGGACAGTGTGCAGTGTGGTTGCGATTGCGTCGTCTGTGGACCTATTGGAGTGGGTCTAGGGTGTCAGGTAGGGTGGAGGTGATATGGTCCTTGACTAGTCTCTCAAAGCACTTCATGATGACGGAAGTGAGTGCTACGGGGCGGTATTCGTTTAGCTCAGTTACCTTAGCTTTCTTGGGAACAGGAACAATGGTGGCCCTCTTGAAGCATGTGGGAACAGCAGACTGGGATAAGGATTGATTGAATATGTCCGTAAACACACCAGCCAGCTGGTCTGCGCATGCTCTGAGGACGCGGCTGGGAATGCCGTCTGGGCCTGCAGCCCTGCGAGGGTTAACACTTTTAAATGTTTTACTCACCTCAGCTGCAGTGAAGGAGAGCCCGCAGGTTTTGGTAGCGGGCCGTGTCAGTGGCACTGTATTGTCCTCAAAGCGAGCAAAAAAGTTATTTAGTCTGTCTGGGAGCAAGACATCCTGGTCCGCGACGGAGCTGGTTTTCTTTTTGTAATCCGTGATTGACTGTAGACCCTGCCACATACCTCTTGTGTCTGAGCTGTTGAATTGCAACTCTACTTTGTCTCTATACTGGCACTTAGCTTGTTTGATTGCCTAGCGGAGGGAATAGCTACACTGTTTGTATTCGGTCATGTTTCCGGGCACCTTGCCCTGGTTAAAAGCAGTGGTTCGCGCTTTCAGTTTCACGCGAATGCTGCCATCAATCCACGGTTTCTGGTTTGGGAATGTTTTAATCGTTGCTGTGGGTATTACGTCGCCGATGCACTTTCTAATGAACTCGCTCACCGAATCAGCGTATTAGTCAATGTTGTTGTTGGACGCAATGCGGAACATATCCCAATCCACGTGATCGAAGCAGTCTTGAAGCGTGGAATCAGATTGGTTGGACCAGCGTTGAACAGACCTGAGCGCTGGAGTTTCTTGTTTTAGTTTCTGTTTGTTGGCTGGAAGCAACAAAATGGAGTCGTGGTCAGCTTTTCCGAAAGGAGGGTGGGGGAGGGCTTTATATGCGTCGCGGAAGTTACAATAACAATGATCCAGGGTTTTACCAGCCCTGGTAGCACAATCGATATGCTGATAGAATTTAGGGAGTTTTGTTTTCAGATTAGCCTTAGCCACAGATTTCCCCCTGTCTGACCCGGGATTCGAACTGGCAAACCTCCAGGTGGCTCACCGCCCAGAAGGTTATTTTCTCCAGTCAATGCTCCATCCAGTTACTGCTACAGGACATGAGTTTATCCCCAATAGGCCTATCAACTGTGGGGAGATCCCGCTGAATTGGTAAACCTTGGGAAACTAGTGGAATGACACTGACAACACCATATGATCAACCGATTAGATCACAGGTGTCAAACTCATTCCATGGAGGGCCGTGTGTTTTCTCTCCTCTATTGTACTTGATTGATGAATCAAGGTCACTATTTAGTAAGGAACTGCCAACACCTGGTTGTCTATTGCTTAATTGAAAGTAAAAAACTGCAGACACTAAACCCTCCATGAAATGAGTTTGAAACCCCTGGATTAGATCACATGCAAACCTTTTTTTCCTCACAATTTCCTGGTGCCAAATGCGCTCTATGCAGAATTCGAGGATTGCGTGCCATTTTGCCATCTCTAGCAGCGTTTGTGCTAGTCCGAAATTAAAATCAGAAAAAAAACATTTGGCATCGTTAACATACTAGATTAATCCATAGCCTAAACCGGGGTAAAACAGGAATTCTAACATTAAGTGAATTAAATCAATCATATATGCCTTAATTAACATTGAACACTTCAGTTACGTAGGCTACACTAAACCTTTAATATCTTAAAGGTGTTGGTTTAAAAAAGTAGACCGTCAGAGCGCACTGTTTCAGTTTGCAAACAGGAAGGTAAAGAGTTAATTCTTATACGAAAGGGAAAGCCCCAGTTTCGCGGATTTGGTTATGTGAATGAGAGAGAGACAGAGTTTACGGACTATTTGATTCGTTGCTATAAAAGAAGGAACATAATAGCCTATTGATTTTCTTCAATTGCCTACTACCTGCAGTTATATTGCAGGTGTGTTACCGTCAGTTAGGTTATTCAAAAGTCTTATTTATCATTCTGAACATTTACTACAAGTCAGTTGTGTGATTTAATTAATTTAAGAAACTTAAATTAGTATCAGTTTACACTAATTTTCTCAAAAGGAACATTTATGGATTTGGAGAATAGCCTCGAGACATTCTTGTATTGGCATGGCAAATTACATTATTAAACTCCCAATGCAAAACAACATTTGCATATTTTCGTGGAGAAGGAGACTGTGCCTAGGCTATAGAAAACATACATTGAATTGACATTTGAATCACTGCTATGTTTTGAGACGACAAACACCCGAGGCTGATTCCAGGATACTTGATTCGTGTTCATGCCGAGGACCATGACCATGAACGGTCACCATACTCAAACCACAGCGCCGCTGGATCTGAGCACCACAACGAGGGAGCGTGGGAGCGGCGCCGATAGGACTCCCACCAGCAAAGGTCGCTCCGTCAGTGTAAGAATGCAGTATTCCGCTGCCCCCCTCACCGAGGGTGACTGTCCAAACGGAAATCCCAGCCACACAGTGGAGCCGCTGGAGCATTGCTGTGGAGTATCGTTGATAAAACCTCCTGTGAAAACGGGAAACCCGGCTTTTCTGGAGAAAAAACACTCCCAGGCTGCAACTTCTCACACGCCATTCACTCCGAACCCTGGTGGGAGCAGCACAACAGACACACGAACACAGAACATATCTTCCTCGTGGCTTCCTTTTAGGAAACGTCCATTTCCTTCTGAATGGGAGACGCCGGAACAGTCACGTACCCCACCCGGGAGAGAGGAGCGCTTATCCCCCTACAAAAACAAAGACTTGTGCTGCAGACCGAGTCCTCCAAATATTTCATTAAAGAGCTACGACGATGAGAGCATTGGTACCCTGGCATCGGTCTCACACAGACAATTGTCCGCCGCCAGCGGTTTTGACAATGAACACCAAAGCATCGATCCGGTTCGTTCAATGCAAGCACCCCGTCCTTACTGTAAGTTAGTCGCCCTTGCAAAAGACAAGTGAAAAAATATTAAAATGAAAGTGTACAGGCCATTACATTATTATTCAAAGTTTATCCTATCGCATTTTCAGAGTTTTTTTTCAGAGTTTTTTTCTCCTAATAGAGCAAAACAAAATGCGTAATCACATCAGACAGTCATGTTATAACTGTATTAATTTGACTATAATCAAAGTTATTGGTTTGAAAGAGAATATACTTCTGAAGTTAGTGGTCATTTGCCTTTGAGTCAGAAACGGATTTTCTCTGTGGAATGTTCCTTTATAGAACGTGTGTGTGTCATTGTGCAGTGATGGTTAGTCCTGCTTTTGAACCTCAGTCATCGAGAAACTGTTTTGCCAGACCTTCCAGCGATAAATGATTGAACTGATTAAAAATTTAGAAAACATGTCAATGGGTCACCTGTAATTTCCTTATTTCATGGCATTGTACCAAACATCTCTCTCTATCTACCCCCTCCCTTCCTCTGTCACCCAGATCCCTATCCAGGGTACCCATTCTACTCCTGGCCCAGCAGGTCACCGCTGGTTGTGAACGTGCCTGTCTCTCACCTCCAGTCCTCCCTTTACCCGACGGGACACACCGAACACCTGCTGGCAGATGTTGCCCTGGCGACGCGCCAAGACAACGATGGCGACACGTATGTTTGCTTTTGAAAACCCTACATGCATTGAACTTCAGTTAGTCTCATGTAGCAGATGGGGCCTAGAGTAGTACTGTTGCCCTATGAGGGTTCCTTACTAACCCTGACTTCCTGCTAGGAGCTATGGACTGGGTTGAGTTCAGTAAGTCATTTTTGTTTTCCATTTCAACATTTTTTACATATGACCCTGATAAGTTAGGTATGTGTTGGAGGGAGAGGAGATGTCACACAGTCTTGTTTGTTTGTTTTGGTCTATGATTCACCTGGCTGTGAGGGGTGTTGGTGGTGAGAGAGGAGTGTGCTGTGTGTACCCTTACCCCACCCCACCACATTCTTTACCTTCGTTTCACTTCCTGTCTCTGTAATGATTAATGGAGTCAATTCTCTGCTCTGCTGCTCAGTGACAGTGTCACTGGGTGAGGTGGATTCTGGGATGGAACTTGACCTCTGTGATCTGTACTGTGTGTGTGTGTGTGTGTGTCATGTTCTGTGTCTGTTTGCATTGTTTGTGTGAGTCTTCATATGAGACACAGGCTTGCCTCTGGGAGGCTGGGATGACTATTAGAGTAAGGTGACCAGATAACATCGCACAACAAAAAATTACTAAGAAAGAAGATTAAAATATCCCATGGAATTATAATTTTTTGTAAAAAATTATATTTTTATTTATACCCCTTTTTCCTCCCCAATTGGTAGTTACAGTCCTGCCCCATCGCTGCTACACCCGTACGGACTCGGGAGAGGCAAAGGTCTAGAGCTGTGCGTCCTCCGAAACACAACCCAACCCAGCCACACTGCTTCTTGACACAATGCCCGCTTCACCAGGAAGCCAGCCGCACCAATGTGTCGGAAGACACACTGTACACCTGGCGACCATGTCAGCAGGCATTGCGCCTGGCCCACCACAGAAGTCACTAGTGCGCGATGGGACAGGAACATCCTTGCCGGCCAAACCCTCCCCTAACCCGGACAATGCTGGGCTAATTGTGCACCACCCCATCAGTCTCCCAGTCATGGCTGGCTGCGACAGAGGCTGGACTCGAACCAGGTTCCTTAGTGGCACAGCTAGCACGGCAATGCAGTGCCTCAGACCACTGCACCACTCGGGAGGCCACCAATGGAACTATTTTTAACTATACATTTACGCTACCTTTCAAATACTTTCATTATTTATAACACAGAAATTGATTAACCCCTCAAATGTTTCTTAATTTTAGCCTACCGTGGTCATTTTTAAATCACCCCAGTTTGGTAGCCTATGCTGTTGGAAAGGTTTTCCTGGCTATGGCCATGGTTGTTCATGCGGATGTTACAATATATCACTGACCAAATGTTCTCATAGAAGGGAGCAAACAAGTTTGATACAAGTGGTGAGACAAATTTTACATTGAAATCTGATTGCATACAGCTTTTGATTACTGAAATATCAGCCTCAATTTAACTTCAGAGTTGCTTTTCTTTCTGGGGGATAATCAGGGACATTTCCAATACTAGCCGGGGACAGGCCACCAAAATCGGGGACTGTCCCTGGGAAATCGGGGACGTCTGGTCACCTTATGTTAGAGTTTAAGGAGTGGGTGGGGTACATTCAATCACATGTTAATACCAACCTCACGCACCGATGCCCTCTCCGACCTTCAACACCTGAGCACTCACCCGTTCACTGACAGAAATGCGAGGACGATACAAAAACACTCATGTGACTGAAATCATAAGTCCATCCAAGAATGGCATTGCAAAGTCATGTTCCTGTAGTTTAAGTGCTGTGTGTCACTCATTTGCATCCCATCACAACAAACACATGATCGAGAAAGTGCAGACCTGGCTGTGGGTTTCGAGACACAGCAGTTCCGCTTGGGATGATTTCATGTGATATAGAGCCCAGGGACCAGCACTGAAATCAATCAGGAAGAAAACACCTTGCCATTTGATCACAAGATGTTTAAGAAAATGTATCCATATAAAAGTTAATTTGCATTTCAGTGCTCGTTTTTTTTGTGGCTTTTTAAAAAATATAAATTTTTTCAAAATCAAACAGGACCTAGGCGGTTGTGCTGGGGCTTTTGGGTGCTGTTCTCATGTTTGGGTGTTGTTCTTATGAAGTCAAACTACTTGATGAAGTGGTAGACTGTAAAGAAGTACATTTCCCTGGCTGGTACCAACTTGTATTGTGGTCTGTCTGATGAAAAGTTAGATTTCAGCAGAAAGACAGTGCTGCTTCTCAGCCCCCCACCATCCCCAAGTGTGTCTGTGTATGTGCGTGCTTACGTCAATGGGGTGTTAATCCTCAGTTCTCATCGCCTCTGAGCCCCTCAGTTTCGGGAAAACCTCTGAGCGTGCGCCTCTCAATGTGTGACTGCGGTTTTCTCAGGTCTTTCTGTATCTCTCTGTTTTCATTTCTCTGTGTTTTTAAATGAATGAGCTCAAAAACCCAAACATCCGCTCCTCACTTCCTCATTTACCGCTTTTTCTCTCTCTCCCTCCCTCTCTGGGTCTTTATTTCTCTCGCTTTTTCTTTTGATCTTCCCTGCTAATCTCTCATTCTCTCACCCCTCTGTCACACGCTCCCCTGTTTCTCTCACCCCTGTCTCATTCTCCCTTGTTCATTGTCCTTCTAGCTACTTGAATGAATGACAGGTGTGCAGTCAGTGCAGTAACATGGGGACAGTACACAATGTATTTGTGATGGGTATTGTCATGCTTATATAATACAGGTGGGGATGAAGTTTGTTCAGCAGTATATTGCAAACCACATGTATAGTACCCAACAACTTTGGCTCACCGCTATGCGTGGCCAGGGATATGCATCCAATCTATGCATACATGTAGGTAGGGGAGGGGTCAATAAACTGGAGGAAGTAGCTATAGTGCTGCCATGGCAAAAATCAAATCAAACTTTATTTATATAGCACATTTCTTAGAGGATACATTTGCATTTCAAAGTGCTTAACAAATAAAATGGTAAAACAATAATAAAATAAGTGGACATGAGACTAATTGATTAAAATAAATATAGAATGGTAATACATTTTTTTATTGTATGACTAAAATAGCCTTAAAACCTCTACCGACCCCCCCCCCCCCCCCCTCCCCCCTCCCCCCTCCCGGATCCGGGTTCATCCTCATCAAAAAAGCTGACTAGCATAGCCTAGCCTAGCGCCACAGGGATATCATATAATATAATTTCATGAAATCACAAGTCCAATACAGCGAATGAAAGATAAACATCTTGTGAATCCAGCCAACATTTCCGATTTTTTAAAAATGTTTTACAGCGAAAACACAACACATTTATGTTAGCTCACCACAATATCCAAAAACACACCGCCATTTTCCACCGCAAAGGTAGCTTTCACAAAACCCACAAATAGAGAAAATGAATCACTAACCTTTGAACAACTTCATCAGATGACAGTCTTATAACATCATGTTATACAATACATTTATGTTTTGTTCGAAAATGTGCATATTTATAGCAACAAATCCTGGTTTTACATTGTGAATATGGCGCCAAAATGCACCAAATTGTCCGGAGAAATTTTGGACAGTCACGTAATCTAACCAAAAAACTCATCATAAACTTTGCTAAAAAATACATGTTGTACAGCAAATGAAAGATACACTGGTTCTTAATGCAACCGCTGTGTTAGATTTAAAAAAATAACTTTAGTACAAAGTACAGCATGCAGTACTCTGAGACAGCGCCCAGCCATTCTCCGCCATGTTGGAGCCAACATATTCCACAAAAATACGAAATAACATCATAAATATTCTCTTACCTTTGATGACCTTCCATCAGAATGTAGTGCAAGGAGTCCTAGTTCCACAATAAATCGTTGTTTTGTTTTAGAATGTCCTTTTTTTCTGTCGAATTAGCAACTTTGGCTAGCATGGTGGAGCGCACATGTCCATGAACTCTTGGCGCATGGAACGCAAAATTCCAAAAGTCACAATAAACGTTGAATAAACTGGTCAAACTCAGGTGAAAATACATCTTTATGATGTTTTTCTCATATGTATCCAATAACGTCCAAGACGGAGCATTTCGTTGTGTCTACCTAATGCATTTCAGAAAAGAATATGGTGCTCTCTAGTGCGCAGCAAAATACTGCCAATATGGCGGACCTGTCACTCCAAAAGCTCTCATTCGGTCTCACATCAAGCTAGACACCTCATTCAACATCCTACTGCCTGTTGACATCTAGTGGAAGGCGTATGAAGTGCATACAGATCCATAAATATAAGGCAATTGAATAGGCAAGGCCTTACACAGACACCCATTTTCAGAATTTTCACTTCCTGTTTGGAAGTTTGCTGCCAAATGAGTTCTGTTTTACTCACAGATATAATTCAAACAGTTTTAGAAACTTCAGAGTGTTTTCTATCCAATAGTAATAATAATATGCATATCGTATGATCTAGAACAGAGTATGAGGCCGTTTAATTTGGGCACGATTTTTTCCCCAAAGTGAAAACAGCGCCCCCTTTAAGAAGTTAACCTTTTTAGCCTTACTTTTACTTATGTCTTAAGATTTTTCTTAAAAATGTTTCCAGTTTCTGAGGCCTGCCCTCAGATCCTCCGGCAGTCTGTTCCAAAGGCCAGGACCAAACGTTTTGGTTTTGACCTTTGGAACAACTAAAAGACCAGTGCTTTAAAGATCAATCATATCTAAAATGAACAGGCAACCATAAAGGCTATGTCAGGCTCCAGTCTCAGGGTGTCCCATGTGGCTCAGTTGGTAGAGCTTGGTGCTTGTAATGTCAGAGTTGGTTCAATTCCCACTGGGGTCGAGTTTGCAAAAAGTAAGAAATGGATGCATTCTGGCTGCCAACACCTGCTAATGACTTAAATCCTTTTTGAAAAGGACTAAAATGGTTTCTGAAAAGGATGTGTTGTAAGTTGGACTGTGGTGTGTTTCTGGTTCCCTTTTGTTTAATACACCTGTCTTAAAGTCATCGCTCTCTCAGGTGGTCTGATGGCCACAGCAACCAGTATTCCCTCACCTCCCCCCAAACAGGATACCGCATGTATGCCACTGCCAGTCTCTGTGTCACTCAGTGTGTGTTTGAGTGCGGCCCAGCGCTCCTGCGTCAGTGTGCTTTGGGTTATCTGGGGCTGTGGTCTGCTCCACTTCCAGGAACAGGAGAGCGCACAGTTTCATCTTGAGAGAAAGAGAGAGAGGGGAACCTTGTTCAAGTGTGTGATAATCTCACCATTGCACTGCATGGAGACACCTGTTACTAGGTCAGTTAGGTGTTTGATAGCTTTTTGAGGAATGTTAGGAGAGGCACCTCGCAAATACTCATCTTTTTTTTTTATTATTATTTTTTTAATTTTAACCCCTTTTCTCCCCAATTTTTTCGTGGTATCCAATCGCTAGTAATTACTATCTTGTCTCATCGCTACAACTCCCATACGGGCTCGGGAGAGACAAAGGTCGAAAGTCATGCGTCCTCCGAAGCACAACCCAACCAAGCCGCACTGCTTCTTTAACACAGCGCGCCTCCAACCCGGAAGCCAGCCGCACCAATGTGTCGGAGGAAACACCGTGCACCTGGCCCCCTTGGTTAGCACGCACTGCGCCCAGCCCGCCACAGGAGTCGCTGGAGCGCGATGAGACAAGGAAATCCCTACCGGCCAAACCCTCCCTAACCCGGACGACGCTAGCCCAATTGTGCGTCGCCCCACGGACCTCCCGGTCGCGGCCGGCTGCGACAGAGCCTGGGGGCGAACCCAGAGACTCTGGTGGCGCAGTTAGCACTGCTATGCAGTGCTCTAGACCACTGCGCCACCCGGGAGGCCCAAATACTCATCTTTTTAATCAGAACTGTTGCCATCCTCATTGTGCTGCAATAATGCATGTTTGTCGTCTACTCACATACTCCACAAATACATGTTTACTACGTGACGAAAAGACTGCTGCAGATTCATTAATTCTGCTTCCTCACTGCATGGGAGAACCTAGTCAGTTGTTTTTTGATGGATTACCTATTATCACTGTAATCACTTGAGTGCTAATGTTGATCTGGTGGTTTTTTTAGGTAAATGAAGACGGTAATGAAGTGCCTCTACTGTAAGCTCCAGAAGGACTTAGCTCTAGGCTATTTGCGCAAGGGATAAGTAGTAATCAGGTACGCTTATTTTATGATGTTTTTACCGGATCAGAGCATGACATTTTTCCCCCCTTTCATGCTGAGTGGTTTTCGAAGAGTGCTGAAAATGTTTTTCAAATAGGCTAAGTTGAGGATGACCTTGACATTCTCAATGGATGTAAAAACAGACTTAGTTGACTCGCTGTTTGAGGTGAAGAAAAAATTACTTTCAGAAGTTCCACTGTGGTGGTGAGGTAAGACAATCAGAAATACTATCAGATCCCCAAATGGGCACATTTATAGGCCTACATTTGCGCGCAGACCAGGTAGCCTAGGCCTACTTGTATGTATAATCAGGTGCTCGTCCTTACCCAATATTGACAGAAGCGCTACAAATTACAATGAGTAAATTGACAACTCCTAAATGGAATGAAATAAACCAAAACATGTTCCTCAGAAGTGTAGCCTAGGTTGTGCGGTCCTCAAACAACGTGTCCACTGACAATGAGAATGGTAAAAGACTGTAGTAATAATAATAATATATTGAATGCATTGAACAAAAATTACCATAACATTGTAGACTAGAAATTAGGGAAATTAAAGGTAAATGTACTACTGGTGATACTAATGAGCAATCCCCACGGCCTCCGGAATGGATTAGTCCACTGAGACAGATGTGAATCCGACAAGTTTATTTTGCCATAATTTTTATTTTATATTGCTCAACTAAAAAAATGTTGGTCGACCAACAGCCTATTGACCAAACAATCAACAAGTCGACTAAATGGGGTCAGCCCTACAACAGATACACTTGTGAACGTGGTCAGGGGCATTTGTACGGTGTGTGGTGATGGGTGGTTCTCACTTACCGACATACACGGCCAAACACAAGTTCTGCTTTTCACACTGATCAGACGGCTGAGTGGCTTCACTGTGCTGTATGGCCGTTAGTCAGGTCAGATAGCGAGAGAGGAGCATCAACACTGTCACACGTTTTATTGTTATGAGACTGTCTTGTGGTCATCTTCAGTTGCACCAGTCACCACCGTGCCGGTTAGAACTACACTTGTATGGAGATGGGTTTCAATTACAAAGATAAACTGTCATCCCTATTGTGTCTTTCTCTATGTGAAAGATTTGTTTACTCAAGTTAAATAGAAATGAGGAAAACAAGGTTGTATTGGCTATGGTTTGTTGACATGTTTTGGTCTGTGTTACACTAGCTACACGGAGGAGATGGCTGGTTGTGATTGGTTAGAACTGCCTTCTGCATTGACATCAGTCAAACACCCACCTCCAAACCTCAGGCTCTGTATAATGTTACCACATATCTCCACACCTGTGCTATGCATTGTACGTGTTGTGTTGAGATTTAGTGAAAGATGCATCCATCCAGCCACTCTGTGTGTGTGAATATGAAGGTCTACGGTGACACAGGTTCATCAGAGATGAATAATGTCTCAGTGATCAGTCTGTATTAGTAACATACTGCCCTGTATAACACAATATACTCCTAATGCATAATGTTAGGTTGAATTACTCATAAGTGCAGGTAGGCACGCACCTGTCTTCAAGAGAGGCAGGTCTGAGATCCACCCAAGGCCGTATGCTGATAAGTGTTCTGTTAGGACTTGCCTTAAATCAAGCTCAGAAAGAATGTAATATTTCAGCTTGGCACCCAAATATTACTTTAGCTGTCAAGTCCGTCTCTCTCTGCCTGGCAAAACAGAGCTAAGCTGTATGACCTCTCCCTATCTCTCACACGAGCCCTCCAACATAAGTTGTGAATTCTTTTAAAAAATAAAAAAAACCTGTTTAATTTGTTGATGCTAAGGGCATTGTTGGCTCAAGCTATGGACTAGTACTACAATTTCTACTGAACAAAAATACAAACGCAACATGCAACAATTTCAAATATTTTACTGAGTTACAGTTCATTTAAGTAAATCAGTCAATTGAAATAAATAGATTAGGCCCTAATCTATGAATTTCACATGAGTGGGAATACAGATAAGCATTTGTTGGTCACAGATACCTTAAAGGTAGGAGCTTGGATCAGAAAAGCAGTCAGTATCTGGTGTGACTACGATTTGCCTCGTGCAGCGCAACACATCTCCATCAGAGTTGATCAGGCTGTTGATTGTGGCCTGTGGAATGTTGTCCCACTCCTCTTCAATGTCTGTGTGAAGTTGCTGGATATTGGCGAGAACTGGGACACAATTTTATTTTTTATTTTACCTTTATTTAACCAGGTAGGCTAGTTGAGAACAAGTTCTCATTTACAACTGTGACCTGGCCAAGATAAAGCAAGGCAGTGCAACACAAACAACAGCACCGAGTTACACATGGAATAAACAAACAGTCAATAATATGTAACGGATGTGAAATGGCTAGCTAGTTAGCCGGTACGCGCTAGGAGCATTTCAATCAGTTACGTCACTTGCTCTGAGACTTTAAGTAGGGTTGCCCCTTGCTTTGCAAGGGCCGCGGCTTTTGTGGAGCGATGGGTAACGACCGTGCTTCGTGGGCAACCGTTGTTGATGTGTGCAGAGGGTCCCTGGTTCGCGCCCGGGTCGGGGCGAGGGGACGGTTTAAAGTTATACTGTTACAAATACAATAGAAAAAGTATATATACAGTGTGTGCAAATGAGGTAGGATAAGGGAGGTAAGGCAATAAATAGGCCATAGTGGTGAAATAATTATAATATAGCAATTAAACACTGGAGTGATAGATGCACAGAAGATGAGTGTGCAAGTAGAGATACTCGGGTGCAAAGGAGTAAAAATAAATCAAATAAATAACAGTATGGGGATGAGGTAGTTGGATGAGCTATTTACAGATGGGCTATGTACAGGTGCAGTGATCTGTGAGCTGCTCTGACAGCTGGTGCTTAAAGTTAGTGAGGGAGATATGAGTCTCCAGCTTCAGTGATTTTTTTTTTTTGCAGTTCGTTCCAGTCATTGGCAGCAGAGAACTGGAAGGAGAGGCGGCCAAAGGATGAATTGGCTTTGGGGGTGACCAGTAAAATATACCTGCTGGAGCGCGTGCTATGGGTGGGTGCTGCTATGGTGACCAGTGAGCTGAGATTGACCTAGCAAAGACTTATAGATGACCTGGAGCCAGTGGGTTTAGCGACGAATATGAAGTGAGGGCCAGTCAAGGAGAGCATACAGATCGCAGTGGTGGGTAGTATATGGGGCTTTGGTGACAAAACAGACGATGTCGTACACATCGATCCAGAGCATCCCAAACATACTCTATGGGTGACATGTCTAGTGAGAATGCAGGCCATGGAAGAACTGGGACATTTTTAGCTTCCAGGAATTGTGTACAGATCTTTGCGACATGGGGCATTATCATGCTGAAACATGAGGTGATGGCGGCGGATAAATGGCACGACAATGGGACTCAGTATCATGTCACGGTATCTCTGATTATTCAACTTTCCATTGATAAAATTCAATTGTGTTTGTTGTCCGTAGCTTATGCCTGCCCATACCGGGGAGGCAGATAGCATAGTGGTTAGAGCATTGGACTAGTAACCGAAAGGTTGCAAGATTGAATCCCCGAGCTGACAAGGTAAAAATCTGTCATTCTGCTCCTGAACAAGGCAGTTAACCTACTGTTCCTAGGCCGTCATTGTAAATACGAATTTGTTCCTAACTGACTTGCCTAGTTAAATAAAGGTTAATAAAAAAAATACCATAACCCCACCGTCACTCCATTTACAACATTGACATCAGCAAACCACTCGTCCACACAACACCATACACGTTATGAGGTTGGTTGGACATACTACCAAATTCTCTAAAATTACGTTGGTGGCTTATGGTAGAGAAATGAACATTCAATTCTCTGGCAAAAGCTCTGGTGAACATTCCTGCAGTCAGCATACCAGTTGCATGCTCCCTCAATTTGAGACACCCGTGGCACTGTGTTGTGACAAAACTGCACATTTTAGTCGCCTTTTATTGTCCCCAGCAAAAGGTGCCCATATCAAATTTTATTTGTCACATGCGCCAACTACAACAGGTAGTTTACCTTACCGTGAAATGCTTACTTACAAGCCCATAACCAACAGTACAGTTCAAGAAATAGAGTTAAGAAAATATTTACTAAAGTAAAAATAAAAAGTTACACAGTTGAATTACATAACAATAACGAGGCTATATACAGGGGGGCACCGGTACTGAGGAAATATGTAGGGGTAGCAGCCGTGTAAAAACAAAGGGGGGGCGGTGTCAATGTAAATAGTTCGGGTGGCCATTTGATAAATTGTAGCTTGGGGGTAGAAGCTGTTAAGGAGCCTTTTGGACATAGACTTGGCGCTCCGGTACTGCTTGCCATGCAGTAGCAGAGAGAACAGTCGATGACTAGGGTGACTGGAGTCTTTGACCATTTTTTGGGCCTTTCTCTGACACCGCCTGGTATATAGGTCCTGGATGGCAGGAAGCTTGGCCCAAGTAATGTATTGAGCCGTACGTACTACCCTATGTAGCGCCTTACGGTCAGATACTGATCATCCTGTTTAATCAATCCCACACTTGTCACGTGGATGGATTATCTTGGCAAAGAAAAAATACTCACTGACAGGGATGTAAACAAATGTATAAAGAATTTGAGAAATAAGATTTTGGAACATTTCTTGGATCTTTAATTTCAGCTCATGGAACTTTACATGTTGTGTTTATATTTTTGTTCAGTGTAGTTATGTGGAGGAATGTATGACATAACTCACAACTCTTTGAAAGAGGATGACAAATGTTTTGTCTCAGGACATAACATTTGTATTGTGTAGGCTTGCAGCATGTACCATTTGTGACCAGTTTTAAAAAGCCAACAAGGTAGATGCTGGAGATTAAAAAGGTTTTCTGCTAAATTTGTTTTGTATTAGAGCTGTCATAGAGTTGTCTTTGAGCAATGCATGAAAGATGCTCTTTGTGTGTAGGCCTACCTATTTTCTTTATCTTCCATTTCCTCTTTGCAGTATGCAAATATGTTGTTACTCATCTCCTCAGACTGTCTTTAGTTGTATGTGCAGTAGGTAGACATGCCAAACACCAATATGTTCTTTAGTCTGTTGTAACTCTGTTTATTGGACAACAGATCAGGAAGTAGAAAAAAAAAAAAGTACATTACCGTAAATTTGTGCTAACCCAAATTCTCAGTGAAGGTACTTTTAAATCATTCTCTCAAAATGTCCCTACCCAATTTCCTGTCATAACCTTTTTTCTCTTGTTCTGCATTTACGATTGATATTCATTGGAGGAAGCTGAAAGACATGAAAACACACAGAAAGCCCCTAATAGACCGTAGTTCTAATGGTTTAATGGTGATTATCTTCCCCAATACAGAGGGCTGTGCCATTGTCACACAACAAGAAATTACACCAAACGAGTTTACTGAAATTAGCTTCTGATAATATATTTTTTCAAGAACTCCTGTCATTCTTCCTTATTCCTATGTTTGACCTCTGTTCTTTCACTTTACATACCATATAAATAGCAGTTTCCTAGTCACCTTGATCAGTTTAACAGGCTTTGTAATGAGTCACCCACCACACTGCTCTCCTCTCAGCCTAACTGTCAGTTGTGGAGAATCAGGTCATAGGTCAAGTGAAGTTGGCCAATACTCGGTCATTCAGTAATATATAGGTTATGGGTTAGCCTGAATTTGTCAAAACATATTGTAGGCTTGTGTAAACTTTCTACTGCAATTGTGTAACTGTTTTACACACAGCCAGCCATCACATGCCAGTTAGTGTGTCAGTCAGTTTGTAGTCCGTAGGATTTCTCTGGCTTAAAGGTTAGTCAGGGGGTTTCTGTGTCAGGAAATATCAGCAGCCACTTTACAATCATGCTGGAGTTGTGTTAAAAGAATGTGTGTGTCAATTTATTTTGTGCATTTATTGGTTTAAATATCAGAATTTGTGTGTGGAAGAATGTTTTATTTCTTTGTGTAGTTTTGACTTGGGGGTGTGTGTGTTACAGGGCTCTTCACATAGCAGTGGTGCAGGGGCAGGACGCTCAGATCCAAAGAATGATCCTTCTCCTGGGACTGGTTCACACAGACCTGGACATCTACAACAACCTGAGACAGGTGAGATACATGCACGAGCACACACAGCTGTGTTTTCAGAAATGTCAGGAGTTTTTGGAGTGTAAAAATCATATTTTCCCTAACCCCAAAACTCTTAAGCTTAAAATAGCATTTGTTTTCCTACCTTTTCAGGACATTACAGTGAAATGTTAGGACATTGGGGTCCTGATAATATAGGAAAACACGTACGCACACACACACCTGTCACTCACTGCAGACTTCAGAGCACAATAAGGAAAGGTGTGAAAGAGGAAGTACACAGACACCTCTCGGCTGCCGGTTATCAGAAGAAATGTACAGTTTCTGGTTACCTGTGCATAACGCAGGCCGGAGTCACACGCACAAGCCTATTGCTTGGAAGGATGTGCTATGATTGGTATCCTTTGTTCAGGGCTGTGTGTTCTGAAGGGATGTTGATTTGTGGTCTGTTCTCTTTTCTGTTGGGTTCCATCTTCTGCACCTTTCCCAGTCCATCAATGCCCCATGGCCTTTTCCCATCACTTTCAAATGAGTCCTCTTCCTCCCTCCAGCGTGCCACCACGCCCTGTCAATGCCACATTCCCTCTGCAGCTGTTAGTCTGCCTAATCACCCCAGAGAAGTCACCCTGAACCCTTCATACACACAGAACTGGGGTTTCAGACACATTGCTCACTTACCAGAAATAATGTTGGTACCATTTGTTGTGTGTTCTCACCGTTGAGGTGAGACTGAGGCATTTACAGTGATATCCTGTCTGTAGTGTATAGTCTAGCAGACAGGCTCTATACGTTCGTGCCATGTGAGGAGCCAGGGGGAGATTTCAGTCCAGGCTGAGACAGATGCTCGCCACGATGTGACGTTTTGTTATCTAGCACAGACCTATTGCCAAGCCTGAGAACCCATTTTCTAATTGTTTATTGGATTTGGCAGTGATAATTAAAGTAAATGACTATATAGGATAGTCTGTAACCCCAAATAAAAATCTTAAACACACTCCACAATACTTTTACATAAAGCCTGCCAAGCTCTTTTGACAATGCCAGATAATCATACTATGTCAACAAAAAACCACTTTCTCTAGCAGTTCAATATGTGTTGTGCAGTCCAAACAATACTTCAGTGGTCACTTTAATTAAACGGTTCGACAGAGTTAATATCAGTACTGAGTTGCATGTGCACATTGTGCGACTACCGGATCAGCTGCAGCACTGATGCTATGAAACAGCTGTTTGATACTCCCACACTGTCACTACTACTAACCAAACACTGACATCTACTAGCTGGTGCCTTCCCAATTCTCTCTGGCCAATGCTACTCCCATGTTAAGTTATTCAAGTTCCCTGGAAACTGTTCAGATATTGCAAATGAATGACCATGTACTTAACGCTACTGTTGCCACTTTGTACATTATGTTTTGTCTGTGTGGGTGTGCTTGTGGCATGCAGTGTATTGTGTGAGGCTTCTACAGTGCATGTGTATGTGCACTTAGTATCCTCATTCTGAGAAGTCACATGACCACCCCCCCCCCCCCACCCCCCCCCGCTGTTTCTCAACATACGTTGTTGCTGAGGTTGAGGGTAGAATCGGGGACTTTCCCTTTCTGCGCTATTCTCCATCTCTCTCTCTGATTGTATCTCAGTACATTGTGAGTTGACCCCTCCTGTAACTGCATAAATTATAGAAACTTGTAAAGAACTAGTAAAATGAGCTCTTCCATAGTATGGTAAGGGACTTTGTTAGTCTTTCCTGGGAAGTTTCACAACTAGAACATTACAGGAAGTACACCCTATGCACACCTTTAATTTCATTGTTTTTACCTCCTTCTCCTCCCCCTGTTCTTTGTATCCTTATCTTTGTCTGGCACACAACTACCCGTTCAAGGCTTTTCCTCATACCTAGAACTCTCCCCTCCACTCCTCTGTTCTTCTGGTTTATCAGCTCATTTAATTGGAATGTAACTCTGTGGATACACAGCCAGCAGGGGAGAGGGAAGGGATTTTCCCTCTTATTCCGTCTTTCCCCTTGCCTATACTGCTTCCAGCTATTCCTCTCCCTGGCTTTCTTACCCTATACTCCCCCTTCTCTCCCTCCCCACTCTCTGCCCCTCTTATCTGTGCTGTTTTTGTTTGTCATTCTGGAATGGTTTACAGGAAGCTAGTACTAAACTCAATGAACTTTGGAGTGTTTTTGGACCATCATAAAAGCCTTTATTTGACCTGTGCCTTTGATTAAGTATTGTGACATGTTGCCGGTTAAGTCCTTTACGGCTTCATGTTCAGGGACATTCTAGGAAGTACAAGATGACGGAGTCAGACTGTTGGTAGTTCATGGGAGGTCAAACACTAGGGTGTGTGTGATCAGTCATGAGTAACTGACGATTCAGGGAAATAGAAGTGTTTTCTCAGGAAGTGAAGGCCACTGGCATTGAGACATTGGAGGCATTTCACCAGTGTTTCCTCCCACCAGTGCGTTGGTATTTTACTGCTGTTCTTTACTGTAACATAGCCTCACCCCCCCCCCACACACACTGTAAATATGTGCTTTTCCTGAATCAAAAGTGAAACTAAATTATCATCCTGACCACTGAGATTGTTCAGTATGATTAATGATAGATTCCAGATCAAGTGACTTCCCTAAACCCTTTCTGCAGACCACTGACAAAGTTAACATTTATCAAATCAGGTTTTATGAATTAATTCATCATTGGCCATCTCTGGAAGATCCTGGATTGCTCAAGTGCTTTCAGTAAACCCGTCTAGGGATTTGAATCTGCAATCCCCTGCATAGTGGTATGTCTCTGGAATCACCTGGGTCGGGTCCCGGGCTTTCCTACACAACATGGTCTGTTCCTGACACCAAAACAGGTTTAACCTTATCATTGATCACATTCGATCTGGTTCGAAACAGCATTAGTTCTTTCAAATACTTTAGGTGCACCTAATTTTGAAACAAGAAAAAACATTTATGGGGCTGTATCTTCATCTCCTAGCTGTTTTGTATTTTGGACTTTGGTGTGTTTACCATCCCGTGTGGTGTTCATCTTTGTCTGCCGATGTCTAATGCTGATAAAGCCAGAAAGCCCTCTGTGCCCTGACTGGGCGGCTCTGGTTTGTTTGGGGACGCATGCCCAACCTTATCTAGCCCATTGTTTATAAGCTCTTGTGACCTTCCCCCTGCAGAACAGGATGGAGATGAAATGATGCGATACCATTAACAGGAGTAATACACTATTCTTCCTCCGCTCTTGTTAAAGAAAAAATGGTTTACCTCATGTATAAACCGTGCGTATGTTCAAAATATACCCCCAAACATGCGTTCACGCAAAAGTTGGCATTTATAATTTATGACTCCGCAAACTTTAGACCATGTGTATGCACATTTTCTAGTGGTTGAAGTATTGCATTGCAAGCAGGCAAGTAGATTAGTATTTTGTGCAAATAGGGGATATGATGGACACGCTTATTCATAACAATAAACAAGTTAATAACAAGATGCAATCATTTGCCTTTAGTGAGAATCTATTTAATTTATCTTTGCATTTTAAAATAATTAGAAATGGGCATCTAATTCCTGGGCTATTATTTTTCATTTCCATGATCATTGCATAAACAATCCCTCCCCTTTTCTGTGATGGTTTAATACTCACGAGGTAGCATAGGCCTACAAGGAGAAAGAGTAAAGGGGCACACAACCAGGAAACATGCGTGCGCCAACTTTATAAATCTCTATTTTTGTGCGTGTGCAGTCTTTTCATAAATAGTGACCGCAGATATTTAGTGTGGAATTTACAGTTGAGGCCCCTGGTTTTCAAATGTTCTTGTTTAATGATTGTCTAAAGATACATTTTCTATCTCCCTCTTTCTCAGACCCCTCTTCATCTGGCTGTGATTACCCATCAGGCCCACCTGGTGGGGGCGTTGCTGCGTGCGGGTGCTGACCCGCAGGCTCTGGACCGTAACGGTCAGACAACGGTCCACCTCTGCTGTGAACACGGCCAGCAGGCCTGCCTCTCTGTGGTCCTTTCCCACCCCTCCATCTTGACTTGCCTGGAGGTCAGGAACTATGAGGGTAAGTTGCTACTAAATTGGCCTCAATTCCGTTTCAATTGAGACAATTCAGGGGATTAATTTAAATTCAATTCATAAATTCCCCTTAGACTGTCAATTAGGTCACATTGGAATTTTATAGCAGAAACAGCCAGCTCCTTTGTGGTAGTCATGCCAGACATGACTAAAACAATAGATCTAGGATGTATACTACTACCCCAAATAAAGCCAGTAACCCCCCCCACAATGTTTACAACATTCATACATAATGTATAGGAATTCCCATATTCATGTGGGAATATTTCTGAGTTGCGACACATACTAACGTTATATGTAGCACACATTATCCCCCCTGTTTGACTCATGCTGTGGGTCCCATGGTGGTGGGTGTGTGAGGCAGAGAGGGGAATAGGGCATTTCCTGCTGTTGTGGTCTGTATGCCAGTGTGACAAGTCTGGGCACAGCCTGGTTTGTCTTGTACTCAAAACAGCAGAAAACCCCTAGAATACACATGGGCTCTGGAGCGTGTTCGCGTGTGATTCTCTCCCTAACTGCTTATCGTCCCCCCCTCTCTCCAGGCCTATCCCCTCTCCACCTAGCTGTACAGGGTGGACACAAGGAGCTGGTCAGAATGCTGCTGGATGCTGGGGCGGATATCAACGCTATGGTCAGTCACCTTCCTCCCCTACCTAACTCTCCATCTCTCCCCTTAATGCTGGGCCATTTCAAATGGGCTTTGAGTTATTCTGGCATACTGAACCTACTGCATCATCCAAGTACTCAATATCAGGTAATACTCAGATTAATTCCTGTTCCACTTTACAGTGTCCCCATTCTCCTCTCTCTAAGCAGGACATCAAGAGTGGCCACAGTCCTCTCATACACGCAGTAGAGAACCACAATATGGACATGGTGCACTTCCTCATAGAGGTATGGCTACGTGTGTTGTATGTGACTCAGCTGTTCTAAGTCAGCTCATCTATATTTAAAATGGTCTGTAGATCCTCCCCTGTTCCCCTTTAAGTTTATCTTTCCTTTCTGGGAAGATGCTTTACAAGAAAAATGTTCAAAGTGATTTGGTTTAGTTATGCATCGCCATCCAAGACTGACCGTGTTACTTATTTTTACATCTTCTCAACAATCTCCCGCTTCCTCTCTCCCTGCCCCCTCCTCATCAGAATGACTGTAATGTGAATGGCCAGTCGTACAGTGGCAACACGGCCCTGCACTGTGCCTGTGGGCGAGGCCAGGTAGACACAGCCAGGCTGCTACTGAAGAACAGAGCCGACAGCAGTGTGAAGAACTACCACAATGACACCCCCGCGATGGTGGCCAAGAACAAGAAGGTGAGGGAGGAGAAAATGAATGCACTGGATCTATGGCAGAGGATCTTTCTCTCTGTTTCACACCAATCAATAGCTTTATACATGGGTTAACCTCTATGGGATATGTGGGACGGTAGCGTCCCACCTGGCCAACATCCAGTGAAAATGCAGAGCGCCAAATTCAAATAAATTACTATAAAAATTTAACTTTCATGAAATCACACATTCAATATACCAAATTAAAGCTACACTTGTTGTGAATCCAGCCAAAGTGTCAGATTTCAAAACTGCTTTACGGCGAAAGCAAACAATGCTATTATCTGAGGATAGCACCTCAGCTAACAATCACAGACCATCATATTTCAACACTCCCGGCTCGACACAAAACGCAGAAATAAAGATATAATTCATGCCTTACCTTTGACGAGCTTCTTCTGTTGGCACTCCAATATGTCCCATAAACATCACAAATGGTCCTTTTGTTCGATTAATTCCGTCGATAAACGTCCATTTATTTGGCGCATTTGATTCAGAAAAACACCGGTTCCAACTTGCACAACGTGACTACAAAATATCTCAAAAGTTACCTGTAAGCTTTGTCCAAACATTTCAAACTACTTTAGGTATTTTTTAATGTAAATAATCGATAAAATTTAAGACGGTATGATCTGTGTTCAATACCGGAGGAAAACAATGTGTTACATGCTTTCTGGTCACACGCCTCTAACAAACAGTACACTTCACTGGAGCCTCATTCTGAACATGGCTACTTCTTAATTTCTCAAAGGAAAAACCTCAACCAATTTCTAAAGACTGTTGACATCCAGTGGAAGCGATAGGAACGGCAGGAAGGTCCCTTAGAAATCTGTATTCCCAATGAAAACCCATTGAAAAGAGTGACCTCCAAAATAAAAAAATCTGAATGGTTTGTCCTCTGGGTTTTGCCTGCCAAATAAGTTCTGTTATAGTCACAGACAATTTCAAACAGTTTTAGAAACTTCAGAGTGTTTTCTATCCAATACTACTAATAATATGCATATATTAGCATCTGGGACTGAGGAGGCAGTTTACGCTGGGCACGCTTTTCATCCAAACGTGAAAATGCTGCCCCCTATCCTAGAGAAGTTGAATGGGTTAAATGAACGATAGTGTGGACATAGGACTGAACTAATCCTTGTGGGTGCTTCCCTCTAGTGGCTGTACCTAATAATGATTCTTGTCATCACAACAACAAACTACCAACAATAAAACACAAATAATCTAAGGAATGCGATCACGCAGGCCCCACAGATGCAGTGAACTCACTAGTTGTCATTGCAGCACTGTTAATGTGTGTCCTCTCAGGTAACCTAACCCTTTAGATCACTGTCCTCAGGTAACAGATGTACTACGAGGGAAGGGCTCCAGAAACCAGCAGCCCAAAGCTCAGTGTGTACCAGCCTCACCACACAGGAGCACACCCCAGTCACAGAACAGAGGTAATGGTGAGACGAGCACGTCTTTTGATGTGCATCATGCATTCGGGCACACAGTTAACTCATCACATCCCTCCTCTGCCCCCAGGTTCTCCATCTCCCAGCCTAGGCCTTTCACCATTGGCCACTCCTACAGCTTCGCCTCTTCACCGCAGCTCGTCCCATTCCCCCAGGGCACCTCCCACTCCCTCTCCTCACAGCCAATCAGCAGAGAGTCTGTCAGGCCGTCAGTCTCCAATGAAGATCCGGGAGAGTGAGCAGCTGCTGGTGAGGCTTGACTCTAACAGGATGACTGCAGTGGACATCAGCCTGGCCCAGAGAAGGTCCCACAGCTCAGTGACCCACAGCTACCCTCCAGCAATGCACCACCAGCCCCCCATCACTGATGCTCCTATAGGACATTTACTAGCCTACTACTCCCCTGGAGTCCAGAGACCTCTTTATCCAGAGCCTCCCTTTATCCTCCTCCACACCAACATCCCTTACCCAGCCACTGTCTCTACTGCCTCCCAAATGACCCCTGGCCAATCCCGGCCCTCCAGCCAATGCAGTGACCAATCAGATGTCTCCATCATGAGTGTCAGCAGCAGCATGGGCAAAGGTAACAGTTGACAAAGAGGTGCGCTTTCAGTGTCCCTGCTGAGTTAGATTCCACCACTGTTTGAGTTATTGGTTGGTGACTAGAAGGACTTGAGCTTGAAACAAGAAGATAGTTTGTTTACTACTGTTGGACTATCCATATGCAATCCATATGCAATGAAACCTACACTGGAAGAATGAACGTTATTGCAGTTTCCTGAATAGACTTAATTCAGAACTGTTATCACCGTGTGTGATGGGCTGTTTGGAAACTGGAGTTCTTTAATGCTGTCACCTTAATTGAAATTCATGATGCTTTTTCTTTTCTGGTTTACTTTGAATAATATATATAGTATGTATAATTGATAAATATTTTTCTACATGAAGTTATTTTCCTATGCACTGCTATTTCTTCTCATTCATAGCACCACACGGACACACACCCAGTCCTTAATGGTCTTTAACAACGTCATCAAAAACCAAAGATAAAAAAGTTGTTTATTTATGATTCTAAATGCATTTCATAATCATATTGTCACGGTCTGGTGAACCTCAACTCCATTTCTGCCAATTTCTATTACATATATTGAAAGCAGTAACTGCACTCAGTGTACTCTGAACATTTCATGACTCTAGGACCAAGGAAATCTATTCAAAATGCTTCTGAAGTTCAGTAACTATATATATTCGTTAAGGGGAAAAAAATAGGGCTATATTTTACTGTTAAGTTTGTTTTGTTTGGAAATTGCCAAAAAATTGCGATACGGTTATCAGACAGCGACAATATTTGTCTAATCACATGTTGGACTGCATCACCTGATGCTCTCTATTCGTTGGGTATCACATATATACCAGAAGGAAATAGACTTGTGCTACAATATGTAGGCCTAGCTCCTTGGTATAGAGTAACCCCCTCACTCACTCTCTGCCCCACAATTGACAGTTATAGGAGAGTCTCTGAATCCAGTAGATACATACATGACAAGCCCAGGACTGTGTGTCTGTGCTGGTCCAAGCATGGCCCAGTGTGTCGGAGGCGGCTGGAGGAGGTCTGTGGAGGTCTAGCCGACGGTGACATTGAAGCCACACTGGAACTTGTTCTTCTTTTGGTTAAGGAAGGCTCCCAGGGCCAAGGAGAGAGGCAGAGGCAGCAGCTTCTTCTCCAGGACCGTCCCCACCACCCAGTTACTGTCTACCGAACCTGGAGACAGGGATGGAGGGGAGGGAATGATCAGGAAATAATTCAGACATGGGACAACAAGTGGATGAACTCTGGACAATCAATGACAAATGGATCAATGAACCCTTAAGGTCTGAAAGAATGGCTTTGCTGTAGAAGTACAGACAGTGGTTTACCTTTAAATAGCAGGTTGGCTTTAGGGAGGTCCAGCTGGTACCCAAACGATACTGCGGTCTCCTGCGTCCGCATGCTGCCCTCAAACTCCACCCCCAGCTGCAGCTGAGTTGGTAGTAGGACAACAAGATGGTCTCACAAACAGATCTAGCACTGTGGTGCTACATAGCCTCAAGTATTTCAGTGGGCTAACAACTCCATGTCAGTAAAGGCATGGCCTCAGACTTTCCACTAAGCACTCAACTCATAGGTGAGGGATGGTACTGTGCCTGTAGTCATGGTCTAGAGATGGTAGGTTACCAGTGGATTTCCAACTATTTTGCACAGTGATCCACACTAAAGCTTGAGGAGTTTTGTGGTCTAGACTGGGGGCAAGGTAGAGGTGATAGGATAGCTTAGTTTGGGTACCTGGTCATTGGCTCTGTGGTAGTACGTTGCATGAGCACCAGCACCTCCTAGAGTCAATGTGGCAACATAATTATTGCCTGGAGGAAAAACAAGAAGAATATTAATCTCAGTGACCTGACCAGTAAAAAACTCCTGGCTCTAACAGAAGGTGAGGTGGTGCGGTGTGGGTCAGAGTGGGTCTCACCTGTGTATCTGCCCATTAGGGAGGTGACTGCTCCCTCCTCCCCAGGCCTCCGGTGGTAGACCAGCTCTCCTCCCAACGCCAGGGCTGGACTGATGGACTGGAGGTAGTGAGCCACGATAATACCTGAGGACAGCAACTTCATCATCATCGATCTTACAATAGAGCACAAGAATAAAGGACTCATGTCTGAATAATAACCAGCCTGTTCACTCTGTTTACAGAGGCCATCATAACATGTGTTCAAAAGGTTGGGTAACAAGAACATTATTGCTGTACGTGATGAAGCTTCCACACAAATGTGCTTGTAGGAGAGATGGGTCGTTTTGCAGCATCATGGACCACCAGTGAAGCCTGATGAGAAAACAATCCTACCAGAGCCGAGGAGGACGTCTGGGTTGCCCAGGGTAACAGCAGAGGTGAAGTCATCACCACGATACTCCATGTCACACTGCCAGTTCACAAACTTGTGCTGTTGAGTCTGTTGAAATAACAAACGCATTATTGGAAATGGACAGATTAAACAGTAAGTTGAATATATAAACTTCCTGATCCTGGTGTGGCGTTCCCCGCTCTTCACAGTGACATACCTGGATGGCTATTTTAGAGCGCACAGCGCTGGTGAGCTGGTGGATAACCTGGGCGTTCAGACTACCGGTGTTGTCCATGTCTCCCACCATGACTGGGAAGGACTGGGGGTGTGGGGGGGGGGGGGGGGGGTTCAACACGTACATCAACAATTTTATTAGAACATAATAATATTAGGATAAAGTGGCTGAGAGACATTTTCCAGACCAGTCAAGTGACAGTTTACCTCAGCAGGTCCTGTCTGTTGAGTGCCCACGTAGGTGGCACCAAACCGGTAGCCAGATTCAGCCAAGGTGCTGAGAGTGACTGTATGACTGACCTGAAGAACAGATACAGCAGACATCCAATAAAGTGGCAAACAATATAGTATTCTGATCCATATAAAATAGGACAATCATCAGCTTGAGCTTTACAGCCTTGAGGGTTAGATAGTTCCTTTTCATTTTATAATAGCTCGCACAGAATGCATACTAACGCTGACTTCAACTTACTGACTGTGGCTGCATCTAGAATATATATTCCTCTAGCTCCACAACTGACCTGGAAGTGATTACTCAGGCCCTTGTTGACCACCAGTCGCACTCCTTCCAACTGGATGGGGAAGACCTCTGAAATGACGTTAGAACCAGAGATAGTTAGAGGACACAACTTTGTATCGGTCCCATTATGGCGTCTGTGAGAGAAAGGTTGCCGCCATTGAGGCCATCTCCATTTGGAAGTAGTGCATTTTCATCTTTTACTAACTGAGTTGGTAAACAAACTGAAAGGGTGCAATCTGCCACATGGAGTGAGTTGTTTTAACAGGTATAAAGGAAAGGTTGGCGATTTACTGCCACCTGCAGTTTAGGAATGTTTGCTCACACGTATAATTCATGGGCTGATCCCTCCTGATGACCTGGAAGGAATTATGTGATCCTTCCTTAACCAATAGCCCCACCAGTTGATTTAAAAATGGTGAAAGTCATCAATGGTGATGCCCTTGCTAAATCTGCCTTTTGGGCACTAGAGTTGTCCAAGTCTATGGTTAAAAATGAAACTATTTAATGCAAACAATTTTAACATTTAATACAATCTAAAATATGGGACAGAAAACATTTTACGTCAGAGGAAAAACACACCTCTCAAATAAAAAAAGAGCATAAAATCTGCCATGTCATTGCCCAGTCTATTCGAACAGGAAAGATGCACCTGTACAACTCTGATGTCGTACCGCATGACATGACTGTGTATGATCCTTACCTTTGCACTTGCGATGACACTCCTCATAGGTACCAGGGTTGGGGAGGGGGCTCCCCGTCTCACCCGCTGGCTGTCCGGGGACAGTGGGGGGAGGGACGGAGGGCATGGAGAACCCTGGGGGGGCAGACACCAACCCAGGGGCCCCCTGGACAACACCACTGCCTGGGGGAGGGGGGGAGCTGGCAGCCAACACACTGCCCATGCTGAAGCAGGATGAGAGAGAGAGAAGGGGTGAGATACTTGATATTATGTTAATAGTTATAGTGGCTAGCTATCCAACTCTATGCATTAACTGGGACAAAGACTAACACAGCTAGGTCAAGGCCAACGTGTATTTAAGCCAAACACGTAACGTTAGCTAGATAGCAAATGCCCACCCAAACCATCCCCTTTCGTTGTGGCCTTAAGGAACCATCTGTCTTATGGAACCATACCAAACGTAAGATATTGTATCATACTTAATGGAGTGTCTCGGATGTACGTACAGAATAATACGAAATGCTCTGAGACCTGGTCGACTTGACTGACGGTTACTGACTGAGCTAACGTTAGCTTGCTAATGTTGCTAGCGATAACAATTGCAGCACTGTACATGCTTCTGACAACCAAACTGTAACACCATCAGCTATCTGTAATAAAGACATCGGTTTTACAGTTGTCCGTTTCATGTAACTGTCCTTCAAATGTGTTAGCGAGCTACTCACGTTGACTGTTCGTGCGTGTCCGGCGGTAATTCTAGCTACACACCGGCAACTTTCAACCACAACCTTCCGGTGCACGTTTAGGCCCGCCCTCCATCCCCTATAACCACATGGATTGGGTAGTGTACCTACAAACTCAACCACCATTGGCCAGCACATCCAACTACTAGGAAAATCCTAAATATTGCGTGTTGTGCTGGGTTCATGTCCTAGTCGTAACTCTGAAATGACTGATCTACTATCTAGTTGAACACTAAGTTGCTGCACCACTGAGGTATGGTTTGAATGCAACACGTGTATAACTACAGCCAGTTAGCAAGTCCAACATTTACGAGTTTCCTACTTCCGACTAACACCTGAATACGACATTAATAGGCTTATTTTGCGCCTTCCAATCGGTTGCTTCATTCATTCCCATGAGGTAAGACATTCCCAGGGTAATCTTCCTACACAGTGCTCGTCTTCCTGTGATTCTTTCTACATGTAGAATGTACAGTACCCGTCAAGTTTGAACACACCTACTCCAGGTTAAAAAAATAGATCAAAAATCTACATTAGAATAAGAGTGAAGACATAAAAAATATGAAATAACAAATATGGAATCATGTAACCAAAAATGGACACCAATAAGAAGAGACTTGCTTGGGCCAAGAAACACAAGCAATGGACATTAGACAAGTGGAAATCCGTCCTTTAGTCTGACGAGTCCAAATTTAAGATTTTCCAACCGCTGTGTCTTTGAGACACAGAGTAGGTAAACGGTTGATCTCCGCATGTGTGGTTCCCACCATAAAGCATGGAGATGGTGTGATGGGGCTTTGCTGGTGACACTGATTTCAAATTCAAGGCACAGTTAACCAGCAGTCTGCAGTGATATGCCATCCCATCTGGTTTGCGCTTAGTGGGACTATCATTTGTTCTTCAACAGGACAATGACCCAACACACCTCCAGGCTGTGTAAGGGCTATTTGACCAAGGAGGAGAGTGATGGAATGCTGCATCAGATAACCTGGCCTCCACAAAAAACCCAACCTCAACCCTATTGAAATGAGTTGGACCATAGAGTGAAGGAAAAGCAGCCAACAAGTGATCAGCATGTGGAAACTGCTTAAGACTACCTCATTGAGCTGGTTGAGAGAATGCCAAGAGTGTACAAAGCGGTCAAGGCAAAGGGTGGCTACTTTGAAGAATCTAAAATATTTAGGCTTGTTTACACTTCACTGGTTGCTACATGATTCTGTGTGTATTATTTCATAGTTGATGTCTATTCTACAATGTAGGAAATAGCAAAAAAAAAAACTCTTGAATGCGTAGGTGGCCAAACTTTTGACTGGTACTGTATATTATGGTATCTTGAATGTTTTCCCAATTTATCATTAACACCACATCTGACCTAGCAAATTAAATGTATACATTTAGCTAGTTTCATGGCAGGCTTATGCCAAATAGGTTATGCATACTTCCCACAATGTTAGCTGACCACTGAAAATGTGTAACTTGACACAAACACAACGTTCAGTGTGATGAACCAATACACACAAAAACTTAGTCACAGGGATAGAGAATCAGCAGGCCTTTATTTGATTCCTTCAAAGGTGCTGGCATTGACACAATTGGCACGAGAATAAACTTTGCTTAGCCATCCTCCTACCACTTTAGCTAAGCAGGTGACCTCTGCCAACAAAACAACAGGAGCATTACTCAAACCAAATAAGATGGATAGAAAAAAGAAAAAAAATTGTCAAGTCTACCATAGTCGGCCCTGGAGTACCCCTGGCAAATGCTGCTTCTCTTGTCCATTTTATAGCCTCGTCCCAAAGCTATCGCTTGTTGCTTCGGGCGGCTGGTGTGCTGAGATAAAACGTTATTAATTGGTTAAACACAGACACTTGACAATGCTCAAATCATAAGTCCCATTTCAGTGCTCAAGTGCCTCAATTGAGGATAATTGACAATGGAATAAGTTAAATAAACTCCAGTATTTACAGGGATACTCCAGAGCCAGACATGGGGAAACAGTGCTCAGTATTGTAGGCTGTTTAAATAATGCATGACAATGGTCCTTGTTCGGTTCTGCTGGTGCTAAACTAAACAGAGGCCAGCCATCTGCTACAACTCTAATGTTGAAGATTGTAGGATCTGTTAGGGTTGTCGCTATAAGACAAGATTGTATTTGGCAATATTTTATCCTTTTAAAAGTAGATCTGTACTTTGGCCAATGAGAGTACTGCTACAATCTTCCCTCAACACAACCAGTCCTGTCAGACTACCCAATATAGCTGTACGAAAGAGGAAAAATACACTGCATAACAATTGTGAAAAAAATATGACAAATGCTGTGATTCCTCAACGACAATTGCCAGTAGTGTAACAAATCCCTTCTTGAGTTAGAGATTAGGGTCCCCCACCCTGTGTGACCATTTCTGCTCCCTGGTGTCTCTGAAAAGCTACAGAAAATCTGACCCTAGATCTTTCATCCCCAAATCCTAATATTAACCACTAGGAGAGGGGATGCAAAATTTACCTTAGATCAGTTTCAACTACTCCACATATTAAAAACACTGAGGGGAGTTCTGGGAAGCTGAGAAAACAAGCACTGACTTGAGGTGAGATCTAAACACATTACCAGAAGCTCTTTTTAGTACTTTCAAGCTACTTCCTGGAGCTCTGGTTCACACAGACAGATCCTTTCAGATGTACAGTATGAACACAGAGCGGAGGTTAGATTAAGGCACGCGAGTGAGTTAAGAGTGCGGGAGATGAACAGAAGAGTCAGAGCGATAGAATAGGATGACTGGCTTCAACCAGTGTATGTAAATAAAAAGTTTGCCCTGTTGATACAGGCTCTTCATGTCAGGTTCTATTGCCATCATCTCCTTGTCCAAGGGATCTGTTGCCCAAAGAGTTACAGGTCTGTCTGGTGCCATAGCCCACTAAGGAGGCTGTAAAATATAAACAAACAATAAGTAAACTAATCAACACTCATTGGACTCATCCGTGTGCGTCTGCGACAAACTATTCATGTAGGTGCCTTTCATATATGAATGTAAAGTCACAGCACGAACACTTAAAAACAAACTTTTAAAATGTAGTTCTATTCGTATTTCCACCGTATAGCACCATGATAGCTTTCCCCCAAACAGCCGTTAAAGCAGAGGGGGTACTTTTGGTTTTTTGAGTAAATCCATATTCCCTAATCAACATGTTCAGCTTTGGTTTCCTCAACAGTCATCTGCTCAGAAATAAGTCTATAGGAAGTGAACCTGACAAGCGAGGGCCTTTTCAACAGGAAATGATGAAATGTGACTGTATAAGAAGCCACTACAGTGATACACTGACAATACAGAAAAACCGCAGACTGAAATGATTGACAGTTGGCAGGTTAGATGCATATCATGTTGTTTAAAAAACAGCTGTAAACTGTGCCAAAACAAACTGACCACTGCTTTAAACTTTCCCCTTCTGAAAAAAAAAGGGGGGGGGGGGGGGGGGGGGGGATGCATCCTGTAGATTTTTTTATATATTCGGTCAGAAACTAAACATCTGTGCACAGCAGGGGATGGGTGTGATGAATGCCAGACGCCTCTTGTTCTCCTGGAAAAGAGATACGGCTCCAGTTAGGAACCAATGTTATCAAATTGCAAAAGCAGAAGCAAAGCCTATTCAACAATCCTATCCACCGAGAATCTTTTATCAGGCTGAACATGAGTGAACCGTTTCTCAGTTCAGGCCCTAATGCCCCCAATTACTTTGTTTTATGACCACTGACCAGCAAGGAATCAAAGGACTCAACATATGAAATAAACAAAGGTGAAATAACTACAGTCCTTTCTATTAGTGGGAGACTCATCTCTGTATACATGGTCAAACCTTACCATTTATGCTGCGCTTAACTCGCCGCCCTTGCCTCTGATCTCGTCTTCTGCGTCTGGGTCGGCAGAGTGGAACTCGGCCACGTACAGACCCTTGTCGATGCTGCCGGGGATGGGCTTAATGTCAGTCACCAGCTGGTCCTCGATGGACTTCAGGTTGAAGCGGTCCTCAGAGGTGATCAGGTTGATGGCCAGACCCAGGTGACCAAACCGCCCTGGAAAAGGTGTTAAAAATAGGCAACAGGCTTATATTTGACACTATTTACCCAGGAGAAAAGCAGATGGTAGCTGGAGAAGACCATGATGTTCCAGTAGGTCTTATTTGACAGCGTGATGAAAATGCAGTGGATGGTCTCACCTGATCTGCCGATGCGATGCAGGTACGTCTCAGCGTTCTTGGGGAAGTCAAAGTTGATCACTACGTTCACCGCTTGAATGTCAATTCCCCTGGTGAACAGATCTAAGCAGGGAGGCAAGAGAATTTAACAGTCTATCAGTTATATATTTTTTTAAATTATAAAAAAATGAAATCAAGCAATCATTCAACTCAAGAGTAAAATACATTACCAGTGCAGACCAAGTTCCTGCAGAGTCCGTTTCTGAAGTCATGGAACACACGGTTTCTATACTCCTGTTTCAAAGGCAAAACCAGTGCAAGGGTTAGAAAAACATGGCTACATAGATCTACACACTGTCTAATGAGAAGGTATTCCATGCGGTCTACATATAAAGTGCAAGTGGCTGGGCTGGCTGAGCTGACCTGCATCATCTTGGCGTGGATGTAGAAGCAGGAGTAGCCCAGCTGGGTTATCTTCTTGGCCAGCAGCTCAACCCTCTGTGTGGAGTTACAGAAGATGATGGACTGGTTGATCTGGAGCTGTTGGAGAACAAGACACAGTGATGAGACAACGTACTCATTATGAATGGATGGATGACCCAGATGAAGGAAACATGGCTTCCTGCTCTCCTATTTGTCAATATCTCTAGGAATGAAAGAGTTTGAGCTTTTGACTGGGTATGTAAAGGACCAGTTACGGAACACATTTTTCCAACCCACCTTGAGTTAGTATCTAGCAAAACATGAGGCACTATCTCTGGGACCTAAGGTTCCTTCAAGGTTACTCATCAAGCAAGTAGTGCAGTCAAAGTATTCAGACATCGTGATTTTTTTCACACCGTTACATTACAGCCATATTCTAAGATTGATGGGGGGGGGGGGGGGTCAATTTTAATCAATCTACACCAACACCCCATTATGACAAAGCAAACACACCCTTTTATACATTTGCTAACATTTCTAAAAACCTCACATTTACATACAGTTGAAGTTGGAAGTTTACATACACTTAGGTTGGAGCCATTAAAACTAGCTTTTCAACCACTCCACAAATTTCTTGTTAACAAACTATAGTTTTAGTAAGTCGATTAGGACATCTACTTTGTGTACGACATGTAATTTTTCCAACAATTGTTTAGACAGTGAAATAATCTCACAACTCCAGTGGGTCAGGAGTTTACATACACTAAGTTGACTCTGCCTTTAAACAGCTTGGAAAATTCTTTAAAATGATGTCTATCAGAAGCTTCTAAAGCCATGACATCATTTTAAAGAATTGAGTCAATAGGTGTACCTGTGGATATATTTCAAGGCCTACCTTCAAACTCAGTGCCTCTTTGCTTGACATCATGAGAAAATCAAACAAAAATCAGCCAAGACCTCACAAAGAAATGTAAACCACAAGTCTGGTTCATCCTTGGGAGCAATTTCCAAACGCCTGAAGGTACCACGTTCATCTGTACAAACAATAGTACGCAAGTATAAACACCATGAGACAACGCAGTCATCATACCGCTCAGGAAGGAGACGCATTCTGTCTCCTAGAGATGAACGTACTTTGGTGCGAAAAGTGCAAATCAATCCCAGAACAGCAAAGGACCTTGTGAAGATGCTGGAGGAAACAGGTACAAATGTATCTATATCCACAGTAAAAATTGAGTCCTATATCGACATAACCTGATTGGCCGCACAGCAAGGAAGAAGCCACTGCTCCAAAACCGCCATAAAAAAAGCCAGACTACGGTTTGCAACTGCACATGGGGACAAAGATTGTACTTTTTGGAGAAATGTCCTCTGGTCCGATGAAACAAAAATAGAACTGTCTGGCCATAATGACCATTGTTATGTTTGGAGGAAAAAGAGGGACGCTTGCAAGCCGAAGAACACCATCCCGAACGGTGAAGCACGGGGGTGGCAGCATCATGTTGTGGGGGTGCTTTGCTGCAGGAGGGACTGGTGCACTTCACAAAATAGATGGCATCATGAGGATGGAAAATTATGTGGATATATTGAAGCAACATCCAGACATCAGTCAGGAAGTTAAAGCTTGGTCGCAAATGGGTCTTCCAAATGGACAATGATCCCAAGCATACTTCCAAAGTTGTGGCAAAGTCAAGGTATTAGAGTGGCCATCACAAAGCCCGGACTTCAATCCTATAGAACATTTGTGGGCAGAACTGAAAAAGCGTGTGTGAGCAAGGAGGCCTATAAACCCGATTCAGTTACACCAGCTCTGTCAGGAGGAATGGGCCAAAATTCACAAGCTTGTGGAAGGCTACCCAAAACATTTGACCCAAGTTAAACAATTTAAAAAGGCAATGCTACCAAATACTAATTGAGTGTATGTAAACTTCTGACCCACTGGGAAAGCGATGAAAGAAATAAAAGCACTATTATTATTATTCTGACATTTCATTCTTTAAAAAAAGTGCTGATCCTAACTGACCTATTTTTACTGGGTTTAAAGATCAGGAATTGTGAAAAACTGAGTTTAAATGAATTTGGCTAAGGTGTATGTAAACTTCCGACTTCAACTGTAAGTATTCAGACCCTTTCCTCAGTACTTTGTTGAAGCACCTTTACACAGCTATTTTTCGATCTCTCCAGAGATGTTCGATCAGGTTCAAGTGCGAGCTCTGGTTGGGACACTCAAGGACATTCAGAGACTTGTCCCGAAGCGACTCCTGCGTTGTCTTGGCTGTGTTCGGAGGGTCATTGTCTTCTTGGAATGTTGTCCTGAATGCTCTGGAGCAGGTTGTCAGACTGGGGTGAAGGTTTTCGCCAAGGATCTCTGTACTTTGCTCCGTTCATCTTTCCCCTCAATCCTGACTAGTCTCCCAGTCCCTGCCTCTGGAAAAACATCCCCACAGCATGGTACTGCCACCACCATGCTTACCTGTACAGATGGTGGCAGGTTTCCTCCAGATGTTACGCTTGGCATTCAGCCCAAATAGTGCAATCTTGGTTTCATCAGACCAGAGAATCTTGTTTCTCATGGTCTGAGTCTTTAGGTGCATTTTGGCAAACTCCAAGCGGGCTGTCATGTGCCTTTTACGGAGGAGTGACTTCCGTCTGGCCACTACCATAAAAGCCTGATTGGTGGAATGCTGCAGAGATGCTTTTCCTTCTGGAAGGTTCTCCCATGTCAGATTGACCATTAGGTTCTTGGTCACCTCCCTGACCGAGGCCCTTCACCCCCGATTGCTGTGTGGCCGGAAGACCAGCTCTAGAAAGAGTCAACCATTTAAGAATGATGAGGCCACTGTTCTTGGGGACCTTCAATGCTGTAGACATTTTTGGTACCCTTCCCCAGATCTGCGTCTTGACACAATCCTGGCTCCGAGCGCAACGGACAATTCTAGACAGGTGTGTTCCTTTCCAATTCATGTCCAATCAATTGAATTTACAACAAGTGGACTCCAAGTTGTTTTATACATCAAGGATAATCAATGGAAACAGGATGCACCTGAGCTCAATTTCTAGTCTCCCATCAAAAGGTCTGAATACTTAAGGTATGTTTTTTATGTTTTAATACATTTGCAAAAATGTATAAAAACACGTTTCCGCTTTGTCATTATGGGGTAGTGCGTGTAGATTAATGAGGGGGAAAATTATGTCATCCATTTTAGAATAAGGCTGTAAAGTAACAAAATGTGACAAAAGTCAAGGGGTCTGAATACTTTCCGAATGCACTGTATGTAGCTCAAACTACCTCCACAGCTTTCGACACACTCACCCTGGAGAAGAGGGTGTTGAGGCAGTGGACTTTCTGCCTCTCAGTGACGTAGGCGTAGTACTGGGTGATGCCCTTCAGTGTCAGCTCATCCATCAGGTTGATCTCATAGGGCTTTGAAAGGTGCTTCGCCTGGAGAGGGGGAAAGGGGTAAACATATTGCAATTGAAAGTAAAGACAATTCAGTCGTCAACTTTTAATTCAGACTAATTTCTCTCATTGAATCTCCATGCACATCTCCCCCTTGGTCTCCCCCTGTTCTCGTACTCTAGCCCCCAGTTATCATGGAAAGTCCTCTCACCATGAACTTCTGCACACTGATGGGGAAGGTGGCAGAGTAGAGTAGGATCTGACGACCCTTAGCCAGGAAGCTAATGATGTCTTCGATCAGGACCACAAAGTCCTGAGACAGCAGCTTGTCTGCCTGGAGAGAGAGAGAGAGAGAGAGTCAGGACACATTTGTTGATGACCCAGTTGAGTGCAGCCTCAGCACATTAACTAAACTCAGCAAAAAAAAGATACTTTCTCGCACTGTCAACTGCGTTTATTTTAAGCAAACTTAACATGTGTAAATATTTGTATGACCATAAGATTTAACAACTGAGAAACTGAACAAGTTCCACTGACATGTGACTAACAGAAATTTAATAATGTGTCCCTGAACAATGTGGGGTCAAAATCAAAAGTAACAGTCAGCATCTGGTGTGCCCCCCAGCTGCATTAAGTACTGCAGTGCATCTCCTCATGGACTGCACCAGATTTGCCAGTTCTTCCTGTGAGATGTTACCCCACTCTTCCAACAATGCATCTGCAAGTTCCTGGACATTTCTTGGGGGGAGGGCTAGCCCTCACCCTCCGGGCCAACAGGTCCCAGACGTGCTTAATGGTATTGAGATCCAGACTCTTCGCTGGCCATGGCAGAACACTGACATTCCTGTCTTGCAGGAAATCACGCACAGAACGAGCAGTATGGCTGGTGGCATTGTCATGCTGGAGGGTCATGTAAGGATGAGCCTGCAGGAAGGGTACCACATGAGGGAGGAGGATGTCTTCCCTGTAACACATAGTGTTGAGATTGCCTGCAATGACAACCTCATGCTGTGACACACCGCCCCAGACCATGACGGACCCTCCACCTCGACCCTGCTCCAGAGTACAGGCCTCGGTGTAACGCTCATTTCTTCAACGATAAACGCGAATCTGACCATCACCCCTGGTGAGACAAAACTGCAACTCGTCAGTGAAGAGCACTTTTTGCCAGTCCTGTCTGGTCCAGCGACTGTGGGTTTTGTGCCCATTGGCGACGTTGTTGCCAGCCTCTCTCAGCCTATTGCGGACAGTCTGAGCACTGATGAAGGGATTGTGCGTTCCTGGTGTAACTCGGGCAGTTGATGCCATCCTGTACCTGTCCCGCAGGTGTGATGTTCAGATGTACCGATCCGGTACAAACGTTGTTACACGTGGTCTGCCACTGCAAGGACGATCAGCTGTCCGTCCTGTAGCGCTGTCTTGGGTATCTCACAGTACAGACATTGCAATTTATTGCCCTGGCCACATCTGCAGTCCTCATGCCTCCTTGCAGCACGCCTAAGGCACGTTCACGCAGATGAGCAGGAACCCTGGGCATCTTTCTTTTGGTGTTTTTACAGTCCGTAGAATGGCCTCTTTAGTGTCCTATGTTTTCATAACTGTGACTAACCTTAATTGCCTACCGTCTGTAAGCTGTCAGTGTCTTAACCTTTCCACAGGTGCATGTTCATTAAGTTTTGTTTATGGTTCATTGAACATGGGAAACAGTGTTTAAAACCTTTACAATGGAGAGCTGTGAAGTTATTTGGATTTTTACGAATTATCTTTAAAGACAGGGTCCTGAAAAAAGGGACAGGGTCCTGAAAAAAGGGACAGCAGGTGGCAAAGTGGGGCTACTTTCACTTGGCTTATTAAACCAATACTATTCCTGTAGAAAAACGAAATCTATTTATTTGTGTGTGTGTATATATATATATATATATATATATATATATATATATATATATATATATATATATATATATATATATATATATATATATATATATACACACATACATACACACACACACACTTTCCAGATTTCATAACATATGCCGCTTTAATAAAACAACCAGCGGCACTCACCTCATCCATCACCATCATCTGGACTTTATCCACTTTGGCCACGCCCTTCTTTATCAGGTCCAGGATCCTGCCTGGTGTGGCTATCACCACATGCACTGAGAGACAAGGGACGAGATAGAGAAAAGAATGAAAATAAACATTAAGTGCTAGGGATGTGCATCTTTCCCTTTTAAGACGATTTGTTACGCATCCAGACAAATTGTCTCCGATACAGGTACGATACGTATTAGTTTGAAACGATTCAGTGTGACTCGGTTTGATTAGAGCAAGGGTGGGCAACTCCAGTCCTCAAGGGCCTGATTGGAGAAAATGTGTGACACCATCCCTAGAAAACACAGTTGATTAGAATGCAATTTGATTAAACTTAAGATTAGTGGCCAGATTCACAAAACATTATGAAAAAACATAAGTTTAAGGAAAAAAATTGTAAGTTCATAAGATAGTTTGTAAATGCAATTCCTCAATGTTCTTAGGAACTTTGTAAATATCATGTGGCATTGATATTAGTGATGTGCTTGAAACAAATAAATATGCCTATGTGACAGGGATTATCGGATTTGGTTATTTTTCTTCACACATTATAGCCACCAGACTAGCTATATCAAAATCATAAACGGATAACCAAGAAAAAAGATTAAGTGATGAAGGAAATAGCAGCCAGGAAAAGGTTGCTGTTGGGGAGACTTGATAACTGCGGAGTCACTGCAGAGACCAAAAATAAAGGATGGGTTTGAGTGGCCGAGTGTCTGTGCCGTCGGGGGTATGGCAAGGGACAGTGACGCCGAAAAAAAAAAAGGGGGCTGAGAGACCATTCATGTGGACCAGCTGGAGGAGGTGTCGTCCATCAGAGATGGTGGTAGAGGGACTGCGCGACCGGTAAGTTAGCTAGCTAACGTGTAAAGACATATTAGCCAACATGGCTACTGACGTTAACGTTAGACATGTTCTTCTTTGCAAATTGACGAGATAGCGCTAGCTATTTTAACACTAATAGAATATTGTAATATATTGTTAATTACTTTCTAGCTAGCTAATGCGTGTTTACTTTGTATTCTTGTTGTATTTAAATATCCGGTAGCCAACTGTGGCACAAGAAAATGTTCATGGCTACAAAAGTATCCATTTGTCTCAAGACAAGGGTTTAGCTGTGCTAAAGTTTAGGATTTCTTCTTGGAAATGTACTTATGCATTATTCTCAAGAATCCCATTTCTTCTTAGAAAGAAACTTAGGAAAAACCTTAATTTCCAATAATTTTGAGAAATAGCAAATTTGCTTAACTTTCTTAAGTCTACAGTTACCGAAAAAAATGGTAGTTAAGAAATTTAAGGTTTTTGTGAATCCGGCCCAAGGTGACTATTGGAGTATGGCGTGTTAACTGGTGTAAAACTGACATCAGGCCCTCGAGGACTAGAATTGCCCACCCCTGGATTAGAGGAACATATCGATGCACTAACATCTGTTGCATAAACACATTCATTTTCCATTCTAAATTAAAATCTGCTGCAGATGGAGCTCATGAGCTTTTTATATTTTATTTAAAACCTCTTAGGGCTAGGGGGCAGTGTTCGGAAGTTAGGATAAATGACGTGCCCAAAGTAAACTGCCTGTTACTCAGGCCCAGAAGCCAGGATATGCATATAATTGGTAGCATTGGATAGAAAACACTCTGAAGATTATAAAACTTAAAATAATTTCTTTGAGTATAACTGAACTGATATTGCAGGCGAAAACTCGAGGAAAATCCATCCAGACTTTTTTTTGGGGGGGGGGGGTCACTATTTCAACACTTGTCTATAGGATATACAAATAAATAGCTCCCAGATTGCAGTTCCTATGGCTTCAACTAGATGTCAATAGTCTGACTGTAGTCTTGTGGCGCGCGTGGATGAGGGCACACACCCGTTATTCATCTCCAGTATTGAACATACTACATGCCGTCTTAAATTTGATGATTTATTTACATATTAGGGTACCCGAGGATTGAGTAGAAACGTTGTTTGACTTATTTGGACGAAGTTTATTGGTAACGTTTGCGATTCCTTTGTATGCATGTTGAACTTGTGGATTACCGAATCAACTTTTTGGGGATATAAAGGACTTTACCGAACAAAACAACCATTTGTTACGTAGCTGGGACCCTTGGGATTGCAAACAGAGAAAGACCTTCAAAGTTAAGCGATTTATTTTATCGTTATTTCTGACGCCTCTGCTGGTTTGGAAAAAGTTAATGCTTTTGTATGCGGGGCGCTGTCCTCAGATAATCACACGGTATGCTTTCGCCGTAAAGCCTTTTTGAAATCGGACAACGCAGTTGGATTAACAAGAAATTAAGCTTTTAAATTATGTATAACACTTGTATGTTCATGAATGTTTAATTCCGATTTTGTAATTTGAATTTGGCGTGCTCCAACTTCAGATGTTGCCGATTTTGATCCCGTAATCGGGATCTGTGCGCTAAGAGGTTTTAACTGATTTGCCTAGTTAAAAGTTAATAACAAATCCTTATTTACAATGACGGTCTACCGGGGAAGTGCCATGTTCAGGAGCAGAACGACAGATTTTGACCATGTCAGCTCGGGGATTCGATCCAGCCAACGCTCTAACCACTAGGCTGTGTGTAAATGATGCTTGTAGGCATCTGATCTGAGCCATAAGGAAAATCACCCACTAATGAATGTCCATTTGGCTGATTAAGCGTTAGAGGAGCTAGTAATGTATAAATAATTTTTAAAATCTTGCTATGGCACAGCCAATGAATAAATAGCACAACTTTGGTTTCACCCGTCTCATAATCAGCCGGTTTAGACTTCTGAAACGTAACACTGGACCTTGAAGTCAGTTCCACTGCATTTTCCCATTATTCATTCTAAATCAGGGACTGATTTAAAAAATCTTGCTATGACATAGCCAATGAATATATAGCACAACAAAATAAATCAGGGCTGATTTAGACCTGCGACACCAGGCGTGTGCGATTAATGATCAGGTAGAACAGAAAACCAGCAGGCTCTGGACCTCGTAGTGTAAGAGTTGAATACCCCTGATTTAGACCGTTTGGAAGTTAACGGACTCTGAGTGAGCTTGTATTCTTCTCTAGCTTCGACCATGTAGTACAGGTAGAAAAAGTGATTGCTGTCCTCGTTATGAAATTACCAACTTTTACCATATACACATTAAAAATGACTACACACAGATTGTTTTAAGCAAAACTACTGCTGATAGTGAACTTGAACAATCCAAATGAAATAGAATGTATGCCCTAATCAGCATGTAGCCTACCTACCCTTTCAAAAGTGCATTTGATTAAAAAAATAACCTAGAAACTGTAGTTGGTTTTCACTCAACTAATAAAGGATAATATAGAGCAAGCCATTTTACAAACATTTGAATGCTGAAGGTGAGTCGCAGATATACCAGATCAGGAATAGACCTACCCATCGTTGGTCAGCGTGCGAAGCTGAACATAGGACGCAGTTTGACTAGGCTACTGATATTGACTGGGGTTGTTGGGCATGCAAAATTACTTCTAGATCAATGACTGTCAACATAATTAAATGCTTAGTTCAACACTGAAGGAGACAACACAGTTGCCATAGAATATTAGGTATTTTCAGAAGGTAGACAGTAATTTGAGCAAAAATAAAAAATTCTGGCGATTTGTAGCGTTTGAATAGATTTTCTGACAATGCATGCTACATTTGGATCGGTTTGGGGTCCCGCGGATCAATGCACTCATATCTTAAACATTTGAATCAGGAACCTATCATTACAGCGGACCAAACAACTCATACACTATATATACACACACACACAAAAGTATGTGGACCCCTCTTCAAATTAGTGGATTTGGCCATTTCAGCCACACCCGTTGCAGACCGGTGTATAAAAACAGCCATGCAATCTCCATAGACAAACATTAACAGTAGAATGGCCTTACTAAAGAGCTCAGTGACTTTCAATGTGGCACCGTCACAAGATGCCATCTTTCCAACAAGTCAGTTCTTAAATTCTCTGCCTCGCAAGAGCTGCCCCGGTCAACTGTTTGTGCTGTTATTGTGAAGCGGAAACATCTAGGAGCAATAATAGCCCAGCAACGAAGTGGTAGTGCGTAAGTTGCAACACTCATTGTGGAGTTCCAAACTACCTTTAAGCAACGTCAGCACAAGAACTGTTTGTCGGGAGCTTCATGAAATGGGTTTCCATGGCCGAGCAGCCGTACACAAGCCTAAGATCAATCACCATGCGCAATGCCAAGCGTCAGCTGGAATAGTGTTATAAAGCTCGATGGCATTGGATTCCGGAGCAGTGGAAATGCATTCTCTGGAGTGATGAATCAAGCTTCACCATCTGGCAGTCCTAAGGACGAATCTGGGTTTGGCAGATACCAGGAGAATGCCAACTGCCCCAAGCGAGGACTAACTCCATATTAATGCCTATGATTTTGGAATGAGATGTTCGACGGGCAGGTGTCCACATCCTTTTGGTCATGTAGTGTATCAAACATTTGAATCGGGGACTGATCATTACAGCCCTAGTAAGTGCAGTATATAAAGGCACATAATGAGGAGCTGCACAATGTGCTGTTGTGTAACATGGGCAAGTCGCTTGATCGACAGCCAAACTAGATTTAAAGTTAAAGTAACAAAGTGTCAGTCACACAAGCAAACAATATCCATAATGTCTGTAGAGCTATGATCAGCTGCAATTCTTCACACATTGGTGAGGCCACTACACTACAGCCACTCTAACCCTTTCGACTGCCTCTCCCCCGTAGCAGTTACCAGTCTCGTCCAGACGCATGATGTCGTCCCTCAGGTTGGTGCCTCCCGTGGTGGCCATGACCTTGACCCCACCCATGTGCTTGCTCACCTGGATGCTGATCTGGCTCACCTGCAGGGCCAACTCTCGTGTAGGAACCATCACCATGGCTGCAGAGAAGAGAGGAAGGGGAGAGAGGGGAAGAAATTTAAGGACAGAGCAGAGAAAAAGGGGTTTGGGGAATGAGTGACAAGAGAAAAACAATCTCCACAAATCAATTGGAATAATTAACCTATAACTTTCACTGAATGGTAAATAGCTCACGCACTGGCTTAACTGAATGGAATTTATCCAACTCACTAAACTCAAGTGGCCTTGACATATTATGAATCTGTGGCATGCTGTTCCCTTGTGGTCAAGCTCTATTACAGCACACTGTGTGTGGGCGTTAGGTTTGTGACAGTGGGTCTGTCCATATGTCAGAGATTCCTTGTCCCACCAGGCGTACTCAGCCGTAGTAATGCCCTCTCCATACACTGAATGTGTGCTTACTTGTGCATCAATCTAGTGAATTGTTCAGGCAACTACATAGGGGTATTCACCGGTGAATACATCACAATAGGCCAAATTAATCATAAAACAGTAAGGCAGATTTCATACACGGACTTGGTACCAAAATTGATTAAAACAAGCAAATGAGATCACATGGATTGATGTTGAAAGGGCATTGAGTAGCAGCTGGTGCAGTTCTCACCCTGTATGTGGTCCTTCTTCAGGTCTATCCTCTCCAGGAGAGGAATGAGGTAGGCTCCGCTTTTCCCGGTGCCGTTCTTAGCCCGGGCCAGGATGTCCCTTCCTGACAGAGCAATGGGGATGCTCTCCTCCTGGGGAACAGACAGACACAGGTTGGTGAGAGACCGTTCCACAAACATGAGCAAACACTAACACACATTCAACAAAGTTCCAAAAAAGTCATGGACAGAGCAGCAGAGGGAAGTCACCTGTACAGGAGATGGTTTCTCCCAGCCCATCTCAAAGATCCCCATCAGTAGCTCCCGCTTCAGGCAGTAGTCCTCAAACTCATTCCCCTTGGTCGATGTCACATCCTGGGGAAAGAGTAGACAGTCAAGGTTGAAGCTAGGGTCATTATTGATTGATGCACCTGCTTTGTTAAACTGTGAATGTGTCACTAGGCCTTACTGATGTTCTAAATCTGCAGTCTTTCTGTGGAAGCTGCAGGCACTTCTTCCAGTCATCGCCAAACCGGATACCCCCACTGCCCTGGGGAATGTTACCCCCTTTCTGGTGGGCATCTGGTTGTGGGGCAGTTGCCAGGGATCCTGATGTTAGTCCAACTGGCTTGAGTGGTCCTCTAAACTGCCCATTGGGCTTGTTCAGTCCCATGATGGATGTTGGGTTCTCCGTTCTTGCTGTAGACATGGCTTAGAGAGCTTTTCCTTCAGTCTGCCAATTCCTTAGTCACTCACAGTGTAAAGCTAAACTTTATTGTTCAATGTTTCCTTAGATCTTGTTTTTCCACTCGTGGAACTAATGTCCTTGTGTTATTTAGCTCACAAAGAAAAACTAAAACCTTGTTTTCAGGATTTCTAATTTAAAGAATTTATGTATACACTTATACGTACAGACCTCTTGAAAAGAAGAGTCTGGCGTACGAAAATTGTATATTTACAAGACGCTCCCCAAAAAGGGAGAAATTAGCATTTATATGAATAAATTGATCATATATCCGCTCAAAAACAAACCTATGTGAACATGTTTCAGAATTCAGAGTTCAAACATCTAAAGTAAATTATCCTGAAGCAGTCTTATTCCTGGTGAAAATAGCTTTTTCTGAAGTTCTCTGTGTACAACAACCTGTTAAGTTTTAAATATTGTTTCTATGTTCAAAGATCTTTTAAGCTTTTTTCCTGGACTGAAGTCGTCGTACGTTTCTTTGTTAGAGTCTCAAGTGCTTTTAGTCTTTTACATTTAAACAGACCTGTACTGTCCTCTGATTCACATGGACTATTCCTATGTTTCTGAGTCTTTCAACTTGGTGTGTTTTTTGGTGTGTTATGAGGCAATTATTTTTGCTATTGGCAACCTCAAAAAATGACTTATACAAAACACTGAGGGTAATAGTTCCAACCCTTTGTGTTGTTCACTTGGACAGTCACAATGTGTGTTCTGCTGTTGTGCTCTTCTTTTGCTGTGGTAGGTGTGAAGCTGACACTTAGTTGCATTTAACTCCAGGTTACCTGCACGAAACCAACAATACATCATAAGGACAAAAACACCAATGTTACATGTCTAAATTATTAATGAAACCAAATCTCAACTTCTAAACAAAAACAACCAATGACTAGGACTGTACTTTAAATGATAGAACATGTTAATTTCCAGATAAGACTCGATTAGCGATAAACTTGAGCATTTTAGTTAACGTGTAACTAGCTAACTGGACAGATTAGCAAGGTTTTTAGCTAGCTAGTTAGGTTACGTGGTAAAAACGGTCGATATAATAAGTGTAGTTAGCGAGTTGCCAAGTGCATTGGTCTGGGGCAAAAGCAAAGCAGGAAAACTGTTTTAACAAGATCCAAAACTTAAGAAGTTACGAGCACACATTAGTTACACACAAGTTGGCTGTGATAAAACACTACATTAGCTAACTACGACTGAGCTCAACAAAATAGTTCAGTTAACGTTAGCTCCGAGTTGGTGATTAGTGTACTCGTGAGACAATGAATAAATTGAGCAGCCAACAGACCCACATTTGCTTAACCAGCAACGTTAGATGGCTAACTAATGATTGGTTGTGTGACCACAGTAACGTTAACCGTAGGCACACTTTACGTGGATACTAACTAGCTACCTAGTGGCATTAAATGCCCGGTAAAGTAGATTAGTTAAGCCAACGTAACAAGTTAGAGATGTTAAGTTAGCTAGTTAACTACAGTTAGCTAGCAAGCTAACTAGCTAGCTGTGATAACGTGTTAATCGAAGTTTTTGGGCTGAGTTAGTTTGACTGACAACTTTGAGGCTAACAGTAACTTCACGACACAAGTTCGAGTTGAGGCTGACGATTTAGACAGTCGACAGATTTGATAAAGTAAAAAAAAATAAAAAATAACTAGCATGTTCGCGTCGCAAACATTGCTGGTTAGTTAGCTAAGTAGCTAACTATAATAAATAACGTTAAGCGTAGCCTGACTGGTAGACTCTCCTAGGCAGTCGAGTAGCGCCCATGCACTATCAGCTACTTCAAACAAATACAACATGTTACCTTAATGTTCATCGGACGTCTTCTCTCGTTAACTTAATTAAAGCAAATGTTCCAAGTATTATGATACTGTTTGTGTTTCGTGAAACCCACCGACTTGTCTCTTTTGTCTCTTCTTTAAAAAAAAAAAGACAATTCAACATGGCCGCGCGCTCCCCTTTAGCTTGTTGTCTCTTTCGCTTTCCTACTGGGTCGTCACTAGTTACCACAGCCACAAAGACATAAACCCCGCCCATTTTACAATTTATCTTCTTAAAATGTGGTTTTAACCTGATAACCGTATGCCTAACAATATTAAGCAATTGTTTTATGCATGTTTATGCAATAACCAATTTTGACTTTGCGGCTGTGGTAACTAATGGAACCCTTCGTTCATCTGGCTGCGCAGGTACATTAACTATCCAATCAGCGTGTTCTGTTTCGAACTCAAATTGGTTAGCGCTATCTGCTTCCAGTTTCGTGAAACCCACCGACTTGTCTCTCTTTTGTCTCTTCTTTAAAAATAAAATGACAATTCAACATAGCCGCACGCTCGCCTTTAGCTGGTTGGTCTCTTTCGCTTTCCTACTGGGTCGTCACTAGTTGACACAGCCAAAGTCATAAGCCCCACCCATTTATCTAATTCAAATGTGATTTGAAACTGATAAGCATTTTTTATTTTTTTTAAATACATTTTTACGATATAACCAAGTTTTACTTTGTGGCTGTGGTAACTAATGGAACCCTTCGTTCGTCTGGCTGCGCAGGTACATGAACTATCCAATCAACGTGTCCTGTTTCGAACTCAAATTGATTAGTGCTATATGGGTTCCTTGGGACGTCCCTACCGTAAAACACTTGCTTCCCAGGCGAAACAGTTCTGTAGAGTTCGTGCACATATTATGACGACATTTGTGATAGTTTTGGACTTCGGTGAGGGATTGTTCGGCTGTTCTGGCACACGACATTTTTTTTCTGGAGGAAAGCCGAAGTTCGGTGCCGATGTCTACGCCCCTTCGTCGGTGATTGGTCAACAGTAGGGATTCTTCAGTGTAGTCTTTGTTGTTATTCAACCAGAGACGACTCGTTTTCATGCAATTTTTTTCATTGAGAAATACTGCACACACAAGCTTAGTCAGATGTACAATTGCGCGACTAAGATCTCTTCGGTAAAAACGAAAAATGAATGACATATTTATTGGGATGTCTTCGATGAATTTGGACTATTTTGACGAAGTGTAACTGGCTACGGTGTCTCAAAATGGACAAACAGTACTATTGACATGTTTTCCCCCTCGTTTTTCAAGCGTAGGTCTTGAAGTAGCACACTCGGTTCGGATAGTCGAATTCGTCTAGGCGCCAGCAGAACTAAAGCATGCTGCCTCATTTAACACATATCCTAACCATAACCATTTGCTTAACAATTTTACATTTAAACTTCCAGTCCAAGGATTCTGCATAGCACAGACCATTCAACTAATGATCGGTAAGGCAACCACATGTCACACTCATTGCAAGTAAAACTTCATTTAAAAAACAGCTAAATTAATACTAGTAATAAAAGACACAGGTTAGTGCAAGAATGGTGGGGGTTGCTAAGAAATAGGTTTTATTTTAAGCATGATATTCTAGAAATATTAGGATATGATATCAGACAATGTGAAACCATCAATATAATATCATACAATATGTGAAACCAGCAATATCATATCATACATGCTATAGCAGATGCTATTGTCCAAAGCAACTTACAGTTGTGTGTATACATTATTACTATGGGTGGGCCCAGCGGGAACACATTAGGTCATCACACATTAGACCTACTGCAAAAAGTTTACAAAAGCATTTTTCACTGCCCACCAACCTTGTCTTCAGATCTCCAACCAACGTCTGACAATATGAGGGCGAGTAACTTTATAAAAGAGGGGAATAGGTACAGGTACAGCCTCAAATCGTTGGCTGTACCTGTTGTCTTCCTCAGTTGCTATTGGCGGAGGGAGAGTGTGAGTGTCCTCAAATCGTTGGCGGAGGGAGAGTGGCAGTGTCCTCAATCGTTGGCAGAGGGAGAGTGGCAGTGTCCTCAATCGTTGGCAGAGGGAGAGTGGCAGTGTCCTCAATTGTTGGCAGAGGGAGAGTGGCAGTGTCCTCAATTGTTGGCAGAGGTAGAGTGGTAGTGTCCTCAATTGTTGGCAGAGGGAGAGTGGCAGTGTCCTCAATTGTTGGCAGAGGGAGAGTGGCAGTGTCCTCAATCGTTGGCAGAGGGAGAGTGGTAGTTTGTTTATTTATATCCTAATTAGCTTGAGCCCGATCGTACATCTAGGGAGAGGCCTGAAAATAGCTGTGCAGCGACGCTCCCTGTCCAACCTGACAGAGCTTGAGAGGATCTGCAGAGAAGAATGGGAGAAACTCCCCAAATACACAGGTGCCAGGCTTGTAGCGTCATACCCAAGAAGACTCAAGGCTGTAATCGCTGCCAAAGGTGCTTCAAAAAAGTACTGAGTAAAGGGTCTGAATATTTGTAAACATTTCTACAAACCTGTTTTTGTGTTGTCATTATGGGGTATTGTGTGTAGATTTCCCTCAATCCATTTTTTTAAATCCATTTTAGAATAAGGCTGTACTGTAACAAAATGTGGAAAAAGTCAAGGGGTCTGAATACTTTCTGAATTCACTGTAAGGGTTAAGGTTTGGGATACACTTAAAACACAAATACAAAAACTTTCTATCGCTGGATTTGACAATTCAACCTTTGGCACCAGAGGCAGATGCTTACGGCGTTAGCATGCTTCAGTTAGGCTGGCGCCTAGCCAAAGTCGGTTAGGTGAACCGAACGAGTGAGCTTGCATACTCTCTTAAAAGACCTTCGCTTGAAAAAAAAGAGAAAAATGCATCAATAGTACTGTTGGTCCATTTTTAGACACTGTAGCCAGTATATACTTTCTCAAAATAGTCATTCTAAGAAACAAAAAACTAAATGTCATTCATTTTCACATTTTTAACGAAGAGATCTTAGTCGCACAATTTGATATCTATTTAAGATATTTGGTGCAGTATTTGTCAATGAAATGTGCGTGAAAACAAGTCATCTCTCGTTGAATGACAACAGACTTTATTGAAGAATCCCTACTGTTGACCAATCACCGACGAAGGGGCGTAGACTTCGGCTTGCCGAACAGGCGGGGGGGAAAAAAATCTTCCTAAGTCCAAAACAAACAAAATATGCACAAACTCTTCCTAACTGTCGGCTGGGAAGGATGCGGGCTCCTTTACGCCCATCTGCCATCCCCGCCCACAACGCCTTAGCCGAACTGAAACCTACTTGAAGGTAACAGCGCTTGCTCTTCCCCTAGTGGCTGGTTTCCACGTCATCTCCCGACGCCCTTAAGCATGGGTGGATGTCGAATGGTGACCTGGCTGGGTTCTCAACCTTGTTTGGTTACTCTACCACAAGTACATTTTTCTCTGCCTGAAGTACCCCCTCATGTACATTTTTACCAGTAAGGCTATGGTCTCATGAGTCTTCTCAAGGAGCCTCTGCAGATAGGTGCTAGTATGCCTGGTTGAGAACCACTTAGTTCTACCAATTGGTTGGATTTTTACATGGGATGTCATTCTGAAAGTACAGGTTTTCAACGTTCTCTGTCACACCACATCTCAATCAGTAGAAAGGGGTTAAGGTTCTCACATGGAAAAATGTACTGCTGCATGTCATCTGTTGGACAAATACATTACTTTGAGGATTGATTATTGTTGACGTGTCTTGATTTAGTTGTTTGTGAGAGCAGTTTGTTCCAAGTGTCAGAAAAAGTACTGAACAGTAAGAGATGATGTTGAGTGACATCTACATTAGCACACAATGATTTGGACGGGGAGACAGGAAAGCATGTCACGTAAGTCTCCCTCAAGCCTAATATATTATGAGTATTTCCTTCATTTTATTAGATGTTGTGGTTAGCCACATATCTGATGACTTTGCAAATTGTCACTCCTTTTCTGAACAATTGTGCATCAGGCTCATAAAGGCTGTCACATTATAGTGCTTTATTTGGATTTTGTCATATCAGAACCATGTCAACACTTGGGGAGTTATATTGAATAAAAACAAATAATGCTGTTGGAGCTAAAATTCTAAGAGGATGACACCTGTTCCAATTGATTTCATTGGTTGTAATCATACCCATACATGTTTGCATCACTTAAAATAAGAACGAAAGCATTGTCATTTGAATGTCAGTCTTTCATATGTATTCTAAGGTGATCAACTGTATATTGTACTGAATTCAGTTAAGAGCTGTTTTGTAAGTCTAGCTTCGTGGTTTCCCCATCAGAACGTCATAACTTTGCTCTCAAACAGAACGTTAATCACTGTGTCCAGGTGATCAGAGCCTGTTAGTTCAGTCTTTCTCTGCTGTGTGAGACAACTTAAATGTCAGAATACATACAGTACTTTACATTCTGTAATCTACAATGGTGCAGTGATACATATAATTGTGAAATGAAGAAGGTACATATAAAAAGGCTGGATTCTCAATTAACTATGGACTCACAATTATCTGCAGCAAGAATCAATCACATCAGGTCTTTATAACATTCACATCTGCAATTCCTTTTAAAAGTGTGTACTTGATTAAATTCAAACTAGTTTTTCAAGGGCTCTATAAAGCAACATTATTGCTGCACTGTGTGATAAACTTCAGATAAGTTTTGATGATTTGCAATATGGATCTACTTCATGAGGGAGGTGATCAAACAAGTTCAGATTCCACCAATCATCTTAATCTTACATTGTCATGCCAACCTTGGCCTTTTCACTGGAAATCATCCCCATCAAGTCAGAAGACAGGAGATCACTCATGATGATTATACCTGCATGTACAAACACATGACGCAGCTGCTTGTGGATAAACGAGAATCAAAGTTAAACCCGAAGGGTACAAATAAGTCGGAGCAAAATGCATAACATTATGAAAGAATATTTCATAAATCTGTTTATTTGAATATGACAGATTAGATATGCAGATAAATGGGACAAACCTAATGCTTTTACTGGACTAATGACCTATACTGAGGATATTAGAATTTCCACAAACAAATTTACAATGTCATAGGGGAACTAAACAAATCACCCAATTTGTAGCTTTTTCAATCTCATAAAACATACAACCAGTATTATGCAAAGTGGTTGTTTTAGGACAGAATTACAGTCAGTGGTTAGTTATGATTATAAATAAACATAGGACATGTTATCACATACTGAAGCAGGATAAGGAGAGTGTGGTCAAAGGTTACTAGATGTAATGCTTGCTATCAATACTGGCCTATCGTCATTAATAGATTACAATAGGCATAATCTGTCTCAGGATGGCATTTAGGTGGGCAAGATGTTTACCATAAATATAGAACATAATACAATTAAATTAATCTATATAACATAATGACCATGGACATACTGATTTTAAATAAAATACACACAATATTTACCTAAGCACAAATATTGGAATTGATCAAATCTATGCTAATCTGTCCTTGATCTGATCTTTCTTACTGTGGCACATGGGCCTTGATCACGGTTGTTTGGGTTTCTAATTAAGTTCTGTGGTGACCATTTGGGACAGGGCAGGGAGTTGGTAAAATGCAGACTGGAGATATCTGGAGAAAATAAATATGATCAGCATTATAAGTGGTGTGTAGGAAAAAAACTGAACGGAAACTTAAATAATGTATCTGATTCAACTTAATGAAATTAAACGTTATCTAATGTTGATTAAAAAATCCAGAAAAATCACATATGGATTTGATGGCTCACCTTGCATGGTGATGAGGAAGAAAATGTTACCTCCCTTGAGGAATTCTCTATGCTTCTGGTGCGTCAAGGTTAGGAACTTTAAGTAGCCATCTCCCGTTTTCTAGCATTCAGACTTCACAGGGATTGTTCCAGGAATCATGGTCTGCAAAATGGAGGAATAACTAGCATCATACACATGCAAGGAGATGGGGGCTGTCTCATAATACATCCAAGAGGGCGGAGCAGTAAGACACGTTTGTTTTCGTCCCATGTAAATATTGTCTATTTCGGGGGGGTTTTGTATACATATCATTATAATTCAATCTCTTTTTTTCCATTTTCAAAAATAATTATACGTGCCTGCAACACGCTTCACCCAATGTGAGCCTTATAACTGGACCTTATAACTGGAACCTCCATCAGAAGCTAGCCAGCTAATTAGCTATTAGCTACTGCTAGCGGTCTTTAGCTCGGATAATACCTGCCAGTCTGCATAGCACGATATCAGCCCTGAGCATATTAGACTGCTTTTTTCCCCCCACTACATCACCGGATTCCTGCCGCAAGCTCTGGACCATTACACCGGATTCTCGCAGCTAGCTAGTTGCTACCGAGTAGCTATTGTGGCTAACACCCTTGTCCAGAAGCATGCACCAGCTAGCCTCGAGCTAGGCGAATTTCCCGGCTAGCAAACGAAGTACACCAACTACAATACCTCTCTTGCCAATTGGCCTAGACCCTTTGTCGACACAGAGCCCCTCCGATCCATCACGACTGGTCTGCTGACGTAATTCGGCCAATGTGCTCTCAACCGATCTCTGCGTCATGGATGTTGGTGTTGATCCATCTACTAGCCCCGTCCTGCTAGCTTCCTGAACGCCGTGTCTCCCGCTCGCCTTGCATAGTAATCGACTACCGAACGGCTCCCTGTTTCATCTTTGCTGCTCATTGGACCCTATGATCACTCGGCTACACAGCTGATGCCTGCTGGACTGTTCATTAACACAGTACTTCATTTTGTTTATCTTTCAGCCCCAGCCTCGTACTCAGGCCCTGTATGTAGCTAACTGACCCTCTCTGCCCATTCATCGCCATTTACACGTTGGCCTAGCTGTTTACCCGTTGTTGTCTTAGCTCGCCCAATTAACACCTGTGTTTGCTTTATGCCTTTCTCTAATGTCAATATGCCGTGTATACTGTTGTTTAGGGCAGCTCTCATTGTTTATTTTACTGTGGAGCCCCTAGTCCTGCTCAACATGCCTCAGATAGCCCCCTTGTCCCACCCCCCACACATGCAGAGACCGCACCTATCTTAACTGGCGCCTCCAGAGATGAAACCTCTCATCATCACTCATTGCCTAGGTTTACCCCCACTGTACTCACACCCTACCATGCCCTTGTCTGTACACCATGCCCTGTATCTATTCTACCACGCCCAGAAATCTGCTCCTTTTATTCCTATTCCCAAAGCACTAGACGACCAGTTCTTATAGCCTTTAATCATACCCTCATCCTACTCCTCCTCTGTTCCTCTGGTGATGTAGAGGTTAACCCAGGCCCTGTGTGTCCCCAGGTGCTCTCATTTGTTGACTTCTGCAACCGTAAAAGCCTTGGGTTCATGCATGTAAACATCAGAAGCCTCCTCCCTAAGTTTGCTTTATTCACTGCTTTAGCACACTCCGCCAACCCTGACACACTAACCGTGTCTGAATCCTGGCTTAGGAAGGCCACACAAATTCTGAAATTTTCATCCCCAATTACAAAATGTTCTGTCAAGACAGAACTGCTACAGGGGGCGGAATTGCAATTTACTGTAGAGAGAGCCTGCATAGTTCTGTCATACTGCCCAAACATTTCGAGCTTCTACTTTTAAAGATCCATCTCTTCAGAAATAAGTCCCTCACTGTTGCCGCTTGTTATAGACCCCCCTCAGCTCACAGCTGTGTCTTGGACACCATATGTGAATTGATTGCCCCCCCATCTATCGTCAGAGTTTGTACTGCTAGGTGACCTAAATTGGGATATGCTTAACACCCTGGCAGTCCTACAATCTGAGCTAGATGCCCTCAATCTCACACAAATTATCAAGGAACCTACTAGGTACAACCCCAAATCCATAAACATAGGCTCCCTCATAGATATCATCCTGACCAACTTGCCCTCTAAATACACCTCTGCTGTTTTCAACCAGAATGTCATTGCCTGCGTCCGTTATGGGTCCGTGGTCAAACGACCACCCCTCATCACTGTAAAGCGCTCCCTAAAGCACTTCGGCTAGCTTTTTCAAACAGAAATTTGCATCCTGCAGCACTAATTCCAAAACATTTTGGGACACTGTAAAGTCCATGGAGAATAAGAGTACCTCCTCCCAGCTGCCCACTGCACTGAGACTAGGAAACACTGTCACCACTGATAAATCCATGATAAATGGAGAATTTCAATAAGCATTTCTCTACGGCTGGCCATGCTTTCCACCTGGCAACCCCGGCCAACAGCTCCGCAGCAACTGGCCCAAGCCCACACTTCTCCTTCACCCAAATCCAGATAGCTGATGTTCTGAAAGAGCTGCAAAATCTGGATTCCTACAAATCAGCTGGACTAGACGATCTGGACCCTCTCTTCCTAAAATGATCCGCCGCCATTGTTGCAACCTCTATTACTAGTCTGTTCAACCTTTCTTCCGTATCGTCTGAGATTCCTAAAGATTGGAAAGCGGCTGCGGTCATACCCCTCTTCAAAGGGGAGACACTCCTGACCCAAACTGTTACAGACCTATATCCATCCTGCCCTGCCTTTCTAAAGTCTTTGAAAACCTAGTGAACAAACAGATCATCGACCATTTTGAATACCACTGTACCTCCTCCGCTATGCAACCTGGTGTCCGAGCTGGTCACGAGTGCCCCTCAGCCACGCTCAAGGTCCTAAACGATATCATAACCGCCATCGATAAAAGACAGTACTGTGCAGCCGTCTTCATCGACCTGGCCAAGGCTTTTGACTCTATCAATCACCGTATACTTATCGGCAGACTCAACAGCCTTGGTTTCTCTAATGACTGCCTCGCCTGGTTCACTAACTACTTCTCAGACAGAGTTCAGTGTGTCAAATCGGGGGGCCTGTTCTCCAGACCTCTGGCAGTCTCTATGGGGGTGCCCAGGGTTCAATTCTCGGGCCGACTCTTTTCTCTGTATATATCAATGATGTCGCTCTTGCTGCGGGTGATTCTTTGATCCACCTCTACGCAGACGACACCATTCTGTTTACATCTGGCCCTTCTTTGGACACTGTGTTAACAAACCGCCAAACGAGCTTCAACGCCATACAACACTCCTTCCGTGGCCTCCAACTGCTCTTAAATGCTAAAAAAACTAAATGCATGCTCTTCAACCGATCACTGCCCGCACCCGCCCATCCAACTAGCATCACTGCTCTGGACGGTTCTGACTTAGAATATATGGACAACTACAAATGCCTAGGTGTCTGGCTAGACTGTAATCTCTCCTTCCAGACTCACATTAAGCATCTCCAATTCAAAGTTAAATCTAGAATTTGCTTCCTATTTCGCAACAAAGCCTCCTTCACTCATGCTTCCAAACATACCCTCGTAAAACTGACTAACCTCCCGATCCTTGACTTCGGCGATGCCATTTACAAAACAGGCTCCAACACTCTACTCAGCAAATTGGATGCAGTCTATCACAGTGCCATCCATTTTGTCACCAAAGCCCTATATACTACCCACCACTGCGACATGTATGCTCTCATTGGCTGGTCCTCGCTACATATTTGTTGCCAAACCCACTGGCTCCAGGTCATCTATAAGTCTTTGCTAGTTAAAGCTCCGCCTTATCTCAACTCACTGGTCACCATAGCAACACCCACCCGTAGCACACGCTCCAGCAGGTATATTTCACTGGTCATCTCCAAAACCAACACCTTTTTTGTCCGCCTTTCCTTCCGGGTCTCTGCTGCCAATGACTGGAACGAATTGCAAAAATCACTGAAGTTGGAGACATATCTCCCTCACTAACTTTAAGCGGCAGCTGTCAGAGCAGCTTACCGATCTCTGCAGCTGTACACAGCCCATCTGTAAATAGCCCATCCAACTACCTACCTCATCCCCATATTTGTTTTTGTTTTTCTGCACACCAGTATTTCTACTTGCATCCTCATATATGTACATATATCACTCCAGTGTAAATGACTAAATTGTAATTACTTCACCACTATTGGCCTATTTATTGTCTTACCTCCTTACTTAAAACCTCTACAGACCCCCCCTCCCGGATCCGGGATCATCCTCATCAAAAAAGCTGACTAGCCTAGCGCCACAGGGATATCATATAATATAATTTCATGAAATCACAAGTCCAATACAGCAAATGAAAGATAAACATCTTGTGAATCCAGCCAATATTTCTGATTTTTTAAACTGTTTTAGTGAAAACAACAGATGACAGTCTTAGAACATCATGTTATACAATACATATGTTTTGTTCGAAAATGTGCCTATTCATAGCTACAAATCCTGGTTTTACATTGGTGCCATGATCATAAATGGCACCAAAACAGCCAGAATAATTACAGAGAGCAACGTGAAATACATAAATACTCATAAAACATTTATGAAAAATACATGTTGGGCAAATAAATAAAGATACACTGGTTCTTAATGCAACCGCTGTGTTAGATTTTTTTTTTAAATGACTTTAGTACAAAGCACAGCATGCAATAATCTGAGACAGCGCTCAGCCATTCTCCGCCATGTTGGAGTCAACATATTCCACAAAAATACGAAATATCATAAATATTATCTTACCTTTGATGATCTTTCATCAGAATGCAGTGCAAGGAGTCCTAGTTCCACAATAAATCGTTGTTTTGTTTTAGAATGTCCATTTCTTCTGTCGAATTAGCAACTTTGGCTAGCATAATGGTGCTCACGTGTCCATGAACATTTGGCGCATGGAACGAAAAATTCCAAAAGTCATAATAAAAGTCGAATAAACTGGTCAAACTCAGTTGAAAATCCATCTTTATGATGCTTTTCTCATATGTATCCAATAACGTCCGACGGAGCATTTCTTCGTGTCTACCTAACGCATTGCAGAAAATTATATGGTGCTCCCAGGTGCGCAGCAAAATACTGCCAATATGGCTGACCTGTCACTCCAAAAGCTCTCATTCGGTCCCACATCAGGCCAGACACCTCATTCAACATTCTACTGCCTGTTGACATCTAGTGGAAGGCGTATGAAGTGCATACATATCCATAAATACAAGGCAATTGAATAGGCGAGGCCTGTCAGAGACCCATTTCAGAATTTTCACTTCCTGTTTGGAACTTTGCCTGCCAAATGAGTTCTGTTTTACTCAGATATAATTTAAAACAATTTTAGAAACTTGAGTGTTTCCTATCCAATAGTAATAATAATATGCATATCATATGATCTAGAACAGAGTACGAGGCCGTTTAATTTGGGCACTATTTTTTCACAAAGTGGAAGAAAAGTTCATTTGCACACACTGTATACAGATTTGTCTATTGTGTTATTGACTGTACGTTTGTTTATCCCATGTGTAACTGTTGTTTTTGTCGAACTGCTTTGCTTTATCTCGGCCAGGTCACGGTTGTAAATGAGAACTTGTTCTCAACTGGCCTACCTGGTTAAATAAAGGTGAAATAAAAATAAAATAATATAGAAGCATTTGCATATGATTCATAAGCGTGGCCATTTCTGTTTGCCGCTGTCTCTAAAGTTATTTTTGTAAATGTGATCAAAGTTAGGCTGAGTATTGCAAGAAAATATATTGGAAATGAGCTATGCCCTTACTATAATCTATTGTGTTTTGGACACACTCGTATTGAATGTTTGAATTTCTCTTACCGTCCTGAAGTGAGGGTTCAGTGCTAATGCTGATGTGGAGATTCTGGTCCAGCAGTTGAATCGTCACTTGTCGATGGTGGCAAGGCCACTGGAGTTGGTCATCATACTTTCCTGAGACTAAGCGCACAGACTCCAAACAACATTTCACGAAGATAAAAGGCAATCTGGTAGGCATAGCCTTCTGGGGAGTAGTATCTGGGGCTGTACACAACAGTGTTAAAGTCACTGGTGGTTAAAATATTCTAAAAGTCTCTAATCTGCCAGGTGTGATGGAGGAATTCGGTTTCTGACGTGTTGTTGTCAGATGGAAAACCCACCTGTAGACAGTCCTGCTCCTTTACGCACCTCAAACTCCACCTGGAAGGTTCCGTGACTCATCCCACACAATCTCTGGTTGTCGAAGTTGCAATGTTCCATAAATTAAATCGATTTTTCTACAGGAGGAAAATAATATACATGTTTTTCAACTTGGACATACGGTACAGTAGACCTGCTTCTTTTCAAGACACACACTTACTGCATCTGTATAGCTTGTTGAGCATCAAGGCATCTTGTGGGCTCATTTTAAGGCGTTGTCCAATCATTTTTTGGTACTCAGGCTGCTTAGTGATGATGGTGGGTCCCTTTCCCTTGCTGAATGATCTCTCACTGTCATGTAGCACCGAGCTGTAGTCATACGGGAAACCTAGGGTGGTCGAATGAGAGACTTTTACAAAGTTCCTCTCATGACCTGTAGACAAGGGGTGGATTCATGACACTTAATTACTGCTTTAGTTTACCACCTTAAATTTCCTTAATTAAAACCTGTTATGGCTGCACGCTGAATATTGAAAAAACTGGAAAATGTGTGCACATTTTCAAACGGCCTCCTAAGAAACTTTTTATTTTCCAATATGCATATATTTACTACTGTTGGATAGATAACAGTCTGTAGTTTCTAAAAAGGTTTGAATTGTTTCTCTAAGTCGAACAGAAATAGTTTTACAGCCATTTTCCCAGCCGAATTGAGTTTTCCAAAATGCGATGTGTCTCTTTAAGACCTTCTCTATAAAAGGCCCTTTGACTTAGGACCATAGGGACACGTCACAGGCGTTCGTCAGACTGTAATGCGGAAGTGAGAATTGAAAGGAGTCGAATATCTCGTCCATGGACTGAATAACACACCTTCTTGTGAGACCTGCGCAGTTAAAAAAAAATCCGGGCGCGAAGGATAATTTGTTCTCGGCTTCTGGAACAAGGTAGATAACGTTGAATATGATGCCTGACTACGATATTATTTGATACATGTCACAAAATCATCCTAAAGTATGTTTTTTCAATATACTTTAATTATATTATTGCAATTTATTCTGGACTTTAGATGTGATACGACGGAAGAATTTTTTGAAGAAACGCTGAGTAGCGCCGCAATGCTATTGTGCTTGCTAACCAAAGAGGGAAATAATTCGTTCTGGAACCCAACTAAAGACTCTACTGGACATTGGACCCCGTTACAACATTCTGATGGAATATCAAGAAAGATAAGACCCAATTTGGGATGCTTTTTCATATATATGTCGAACTGTTGAATGCTAACTCTGCTAACTGTGCTAGGCTAGCGCTTGACTAGAATCAATGCTGCCTTATGCTAGCTTCTGTTGTTAGCTAATATAACGATATATTGTGTTTTCGCCGTAAAACACTTCAAAAATCGGAAATGTTGGCTTTATTCACACGATATCTGTCTTTCATTAGTTATCCACCATATGTTTTTCTGAAATGTTTTATGAGGTGTAATTAGTAGCCGACGTTGGTGTATGTATTTTCTCTGGCTACTCCCGGCTGGATTCAGACTCCAGCTATGTATTAGCATTTTTGGGTAGCATCAATGTAAAACTGATTTATAGCTAAAATATGCACTTTTTATGAACAAAACATAGATTTATTGTGTAACATGTTATATGACTGTCATCTGAGGTAGTTTTTTCTGGGCTCTTTAGGTTGGTTTTAGTTTATTTCGGTTGGTTGTGCATGCTACTTCAATCATAATTCATACTTCATAATCATAATTCATACGTGTCTGTCCACTTTTGTATTTGGTGGTGAGCTAACATAAATATATGTGGTGTTTTCTCTGTAAAACATTTAAAAAATCGGACATGTTGGCTGGATTGACAAGATGTTTATCTTTCAAATGCTGTATTGGACTTGTTAATGTGTAAAAGTTAAATATTTTTAAAAAATAGATTTTTAATTTCGCGCCCTGCAGGGGTGTCATTTTCGGCCGAGTTCGGGCTTGCATCCCAAACAGGTTAAATTAAAGTTTGAAAAACAGCCTATTACACTCATGATAAATAACCATAATTTACTTTCACGTACATTTTGCTAACATCGTGAAGACAACATAATGTCTATAAAGTGAATTCAATAAAAAAAATGCATAAAAATAGACCTTATTATTAGAATCTCTAACTGAAAAAACATGAAGAAAATGTGAACAAACCACATTTGATGTTTTTCCAAACAATGGTTACACATTCATCCCTGTCATATCTGGACTGTTCATGCCAGATTCCCAGAGCGTGTAGAAACTCATGCTCCACAATGCCAATATGATCACAGTAATTTCCAATGGAAAGAGGCTGTCCATACTTGGAAGATCTCCCTACGTGGGAGGAACACCTACATTAAAAGAAAGCAAGGAGACACAAAAATGAACCTGTATCAATATCAAGCAAGTCAGATATCTTCTGTTAAAAGTGGCAACTTAACCATGTTCCCTCAAGTGGTCAGGCAGGGAAAAAATAATCTTACCCTCTGTTCTTCTGGGCTGAAATGAAGTGATACTCAGAGCCTCTGGGCTTGAAGTCGACGCATGATTTTAGTCTGAACTGCTCAAAGGCCCGCAGAATGATCCCTTTTACATTCAAAGCTGAGTTCATATAGAAAACACATGGTAAAAGTGATGGCAAATGAAGGCCTTTGGGGGAACGATCCGTCACTTATCCAACCTTTATTTATCAACTGGGTGGGAAGGCCTTCACTCAGTATAGGAACAGATTACATACACGCAACCACTGTTTCTGAGCAGATGCTGGATGCAGAATAATATGTTCAGTAAATGGTCAAAAGAAACTCTGCAATCTTAGCTCCCATGTGGTTTATTGGAGGCAATGTTTTGGCCACCTAGGTTTTCATTAGGTCTCCATTTACAAAGAACAAGCCAATGTTCTGTGTATAGACATATGACATCGCACCTGAGGACCCCTCAAGTGGCAGGTATAATCTACGGTGTGATGTTACTTGGGGACGTCTGTCCATATATGGACTTTTAACCCTCCTGCTGTGTTCCGGTCGAATTGGATCGATGTACAAGTTCTCTTTGAAAAATGTAGTTAATTTAATCTCATTGTCATCAGGTTCCATGACTTTGTCCACACAGGGCATCTGAACACACAAAATACATTGATGATTTATTACATTGTGGGTGTTTTATTTCACTTTTGTACACCTGTGGTGTTCCTGGTCAAAAATGACCAGTCATTAGAAATTAATGGGTGAGACTACAATTAGTGTATAAAATTTAGATCAGGCACATGCCTATTCATCAGATGGACACACTTCCTCTCCCAGACCCCCACATGCATGTGCGTTTGAGTACACCAACACCTCACTCCCCTTCTTGGCTTCCATGGGAACCACACCTGTTGGCATTCTCACAAACAATCGCAACATTGTTTCAATAATATATAGAACTTTTCTTGCAGCTCTGGTATATAAAGCTTTGAGGCCTTGCTCACAATTCATGCTGTGGCAGCACAATGACCAAACAATACAGTGTATGTGAGGCTCTTGATCATATCTTTGATCATGACGCTGGTGAGGAGGAGAGAGTCCTTGTTAAACGTTGACACAAAGTAGTATGTGATAAATGGCACAATATGTTTCATCTGAGTATTTGTTATAGTCAAAATAATCCATGAATTATCCTTTTTCTACTCAAAAACTAGTTGTATGAGCTCAGGTCAACGAGGCCTACAGGCCATAAATAGCAAATATTTACATTTACATTTAAGTCATTTAGCAGACGCTCTTATCCAGAGCGACTTACAAATTGGTGCATTCACCTTAAATAGACATACAAAACTTGTAATGTTCACAAGACCTTAAGTTGATAAAAAAAGATCTAACACAACATTAGGTGATAATATATGTATTATTATGGATTTATAATCAGCTATAAATGGGGCAGTCATTTTGGACCGGGAACACAGAATGAATTAACATGAAACGAACACAACAGGAGGGTTAAATGGAGACCTGATGAAGATTTTTACTCACCAAGGCTTTCTTCTAGCACATAGGGGACGGGACGGTCCCATAGTTTGTCCTTGTTCAAAACGGCATTCCTGGGAACCCTTCGTTTATGCGGAGGCTACATGATTTGAATACACCAGAAATAGTAAAGGACAGTGAAAGAGTACATCTGAAGCCAGCGGAATATTCATCAAAATTAGTCATCTTTTATAGGGTGTACTGACCTCGATTATATCACCCTCGCGTAAGTCTAAGTCTGGAAATGTAAATGCTGTAAGTTATTATTCACTATGGAATCAAGGTAAAACAAAGTCTAAAAGAATACTGCAGTACATACAACCACCAACTCTAGTTGCATAACTCAGCTCAACCTACCCATGTTTATTCTGTGGATCTCCAAGTCGAAATCCTATCTTGAAAAATAACAAAATAGACAATTAAGTTTGATATAAAAAGTGATTAATAATTGTTAGTATCCATTTTGTATTTGAATGTAGATTAAAAGTTAAAGTTTCCCAAAAGTTTTAATGTAATAAATGGTTTCAATCCCATATAGGCCAATACAAAACCATTGCTATGGACAACTCAAACTCCCTAGTGTATTTATTTCCCTGGTTATATGAAATACAATGTATGGCTGAGTATACAAACTTCTCTGAAAATTGTATGAGGCTGCAGATTAAGAACAAAATATGATTGTAGCAATTCTGGGTAAATTAAATACTTTAACCATGTACATTTTTCAGAGGTCTTTGTAATTTGAAAATGTAATATTTTTTTATCAATATAAAATTGGGATTCACAGTTCAGTCTCTTACCCGAAACAAAGTTCACAACTAGGAAAATATAAATATACATTCTCCCATGGATACGAAACATATGTCCTTGCTATGGTCAATTTACCTAAAATACCATGCAATGACAATAAAAACCAAAACTTGTCATGTGATTTACAACTTTTTTTTCACATGACAAATGTATTCTATCTTTATAGTAGTGTATGACCAGGTATTGCAAAGGATCAAAACTTGAAGTGAAGTGACTCAACTTGGAACGTTTACCCTCTCTTTATTAACATAGTTTCCTTGCAGGCCTGTGAGTTACATGACAAACAACTATTCATCAAACACAATGATCATACTGTTAAACATTTATTTGCGCAAGGTAAGAAATGGTGTTCTTTGAACAAACATGACATCTTCATTGCTCAAAGAAAATCATCTAGGTGTATGATGTATGGAAGAAAGAAGTCAAGTGTGGGAATCAATTGGCAGGTAATAACTGTAGTAATTATGCACAGTAAGTGGACAGTTTGGAACTGTCCACTTAGGAAGCAACACTGATTGACAATAAATTTCACATGCTGTTGTGCAAATGGAATAGATAAAAGGTGGAAATTATAGGCAATTAGCAAGGCATCCCCCAATAAAGGAGTGGTTCTGCAGGTGGTGACCACACACCACTTCTCAGTTCCTATGCTTCCTGGCTGATGTTTTGGTCACTTTTGAATGCTGGCGGTGCTTTCACTCTAGTGGTAGCATGAGACGGAGTCTACAACCCACACAAGTGGCTCAGGTAGTGCAGTTCATCCAGGATGGCACATCAATGCGAGCTGTGGCAAAAAGGTTTGCTGTGTCTGTCAGTGTAGTGTCCAGAGCATGGAGGCGCTACCAGGAGACGTGGAGGAGGCCGTAGGAGGGCAACAACCCAGCAGCAGGACCGCTACCTCCGCCTTTGTGCAAGGAGGAGCACTACCAGAGCCCTGCAAAATGACCTCCAGCAAAGTGAGTATAGAGTGAGTATGTGAAGAGGGCCATCTACTGTATGACAAAGATACAGTTCTGTAAAGTCTGGCTTTTTACCTTTGTTTATATCTATGATGTCTGGGTATCTTTCCTCTTCTCCAGCACCTGTTAAAGTCAGAGTACAATGTCTGCTATAATTATAGACCCTGATGATACTGTTGTGTGAGTAGGGACAGTTATTGTAGTATTACAGGATCTAAATCTGAAAACAAGTCATTAGTCCATTAGTCCAACAATGACATTGTTCACCGTGAATATGATGAAATCATTGTTGACATGTTATGTGTTGGAATGTTTCTCATCAGTAATCAATAGATCATTACCAAAACTATTAAAGATAGTTCATTCAGGTTTCAATTTCAAATGACACAGTATAGTCTGACATTTAGCACTCGTGCCAGCCCCATGTAACTGTTGGTTATATTTCTGAGTAAAGTTCCTTCTAAACCTCCTACTGTTGAAGTTGGCTGTGGACACAAGCGGAAACAGAAACACATGAACTAATCGCTAATCTGACTACAATGGTTACCTTTTAAATACATAATATTTGGTCATTATAATTGTGATACTTCAATTAAAACACTATTGGGCAAGCTATACACAGTGATGTGATGTATCTTACCATAGTCAAAGTTTGCTGGCTATGTCACGCCTTGTGTATAGGTGGCAGGGAAGTCAGGCACAGGAGAATCGAACTTGGTATGAATGGAGTAGTTTAATAATTTTAAAAACCACAGCTACAAAGCCATCTTACATAAATAAAAGCAAAGTGGGTACGAGGACCCGTCGCGCACCAATACAAACAACACGAGCATTAAAAAAACAAATCTCTGACAAGGAAACAGAGGGTTAAATACACAACAGGTAATGAATGGGATTGGAACCAGGTGTGTAGGGAGACAAGACAAAACCAATGGAAAATGAAAAATGTATCACTGATGGGTAGAAGACCGGTGACGTCGACCGCCGAGCACCGCCCGAACAAGGAGAGGCATCGACTTCGGCAGAAGTCGTGACAGGCTAACCACACTCAGCAGGAGAAATGCATACAAAGTCATTCTCTGTGCTGGTTCTTGCCAACTGACAATTCACACTATAACAGTAAAAATAGACAAAAGAAAAACATGTAATTCCAATCGAAAGTCATTCTAATACTATATATTAATGGATATTATATGAATAGTGCTTGAATGAACTAGAAGAAAAAAGAAACGCACACCTATGTAGGCGAGGTGCTGGCTAGCGGAGTAGAAAACTAGAAAATAAAGGAGAGCCGCACACTCTAGGAGCTCAGATGCAAAAATATTTAATTACCAACGTTTCGACAGGCAAGCTGTCTTCATAGGCCACTGCGGGATGACTCGTTTATTTATAGTGTCAAGACACACAGGTGTCTGTAATCATGGCCAACAGTGGCCTAATATCATTGGTTAATTACTCATATTAAAACGGCATAGAATGAGCAACATACAATTAATACAAATGGATAGCATACGATCATAGACACACTAAAGACCACACAAGCCTACAAACAACCACAATGGCAAAGTCACAACAATCACAAGAATGGCTTCAGATCAAAGTCCACATTAAGACCGAAGGGAGCAAGGGTCTTTAAATTAAATATCCAAGCAGCCTCTCGTCTTAACAATAAATTATCAAGGTCACCCCCTCTCCTAGGGAGGGTGACATGTTCGATGCCAATATAACGCAAAGATGAAATCGAGTGGCCTGCCTCCAAAAAGTGGGCCGCAACTGGGTAGGTCAAGTTTTTGCACCTAATGGTGCTACGATGCTCTGAGATACGTACTTTTAATTCACGCTTTGTTTTACCCACATAATTTTTACCACAAGGACAAGTTATGAGATAAATAACTGCCTTAGTGGAGCACGTAATAACACCTTTGATTGGGATCGATGTCCCTGTTTGTGGATGTTTAAAGGATCTGCATTTATAAGTGCCATTGCATTGGGCACAGCCATTACACTTATAATTACCATCCAATAGGGGCGCAAATAGACGTTGTTCAGGAATATCTTGGGGGGTTAAATCAGAGTGTACCAATTGGTCTCGGAGATTTCTGCCCCGCGAAAATACGACCAAGGGAAGGTCAGAAAACACATTACCGAGACTATCATCGGATTTAAGAATATGCCAATGTTTGTGAACGATTCCCTTAATTTGTTCAGAGCGCTTTGAATAGCGGGTAGTTAAAATGCAAGAATGCGTCTTTTTGCGAGACTGCCCTTGAAAAAGGTCATGTCTTGTTTTGTTTTGAATTTTCTCAATGGCATTATTAATCTGATCATTTTTGTACCCCCTCTCCTTGAACTTTCTTTGCGTCTCAGCCATATTTCTGTCGAAATCTGATTGTTTTTTGCAAATTCTTTTATTAGGTATTAGGCCACTGTTGGCCATGATTACAGACACCTGTGTGTCTTGACACTATATATAAACGAGTCATCCCGCAGTGTCTGTGATTGTACCCTGATGAAGACAGCTTGCCTGTCGAAACGTTGGTAATTAAATATTTTTGCATCTGAGCTCCTAGAGTGTGCGGCTCTCCTTTATTTTCTAGTGCTTGAATGAAAACATCCAACTCCTTGTGAATACAAAAGATTTGAAGAAGAAAGAACATCAAGAAATTAGAGCGATAAAATAAATAGGTAGTATTCACACTTACATGATAGGCCAATGCCAAAGAGATGTGAGTTGAAATGGAGAGATTAAAGCCGCAACACTGTTAACACAAAACCAACGTTATACTGTAACACTTATACTGTCGAGTGGACCTCGAACCTGCCCTGAATACATTACAGATGTAGGATCTTAATTTGATCAGTCTTTTGTTGCTGAGAATTTTCCTGCACCGCAGGAAATGCAGATGAGCTTTGTGATTTACATAAATTCACTGTTAAAGCCACTCTAATACACGGTTATATTAAGAGTATTGCACTTTTCATGTTGCCTACTTTTGGCCAGCTAATAGTCTAACCACAAATCAAGCAACATTATGGACAAATAGTGCAAATCCTGTTGCTGCAGGGTTATTTTGCTGTGACAATATAGCTCAAATTAAGATCATAAATTTGTATGTCTGACTAAAGATTGACAGGGAGAAAGTTACAATTTAAAATAATTCACATCCCAGTCTAATACCTTTTCATGGTGATTAATCCACTCAGTGTACTTATTGACACATCTTTAAATAGTACAAATGGACATGTCAAATTACATATTCTTGAAGACTATATTGACACAGATGCAGTCATGATGCATGCAGATGAAACCCCTACAGACAGAATGACTGAATTAATATTTACCTCAGTTTGTAGATGGGTTGATCAACTTCCTCTGTGACTGAGCTTGGGTCTAATGTAGTGCATGGGACAGACGAACGCATCCGGTGACAACAAACCACATTTACATTTAAGTCATTTAGCAGACGCTCTTATCCAGAGCGACTTACAAATGGGTGCATTCACCTTATGATATCCAGTGGAACAACCACTTTACAATAGTGCATCTAAATCTTTTAAGGGGGGGGGGTTAGAAGGATTACTTTTTCCTATCCTAGGTTTCTAGAGAAGGGTCACATGTATGGGAGGGAAAAGGGACACAGCAGACACCACTTTACCGTGAAAGGCTTGCTTATGAGCCTTTACCAACAATGCAGAGTTAAAAAGTACGAAAAATTAGCAAATAAGAAAGAAAGGAAATAACACAAAATCCCAATAACGAGGCTATATAGAAAGAGTAACGGTACCGAGCCAATGTGCAGGGGTACGAGGTAATTGAGGTAATATGTACAGTACCAGTCAAAAGTTGACACACCTACTCATTCAAGTTTTTTTTTTAATTTTTACTATTTTCTACATTGTAGAATAATAGTGAAGACATCAAAACTATGAAATAACACATATGGAATCATGTAGTAACCAAAAAAGTGTTAAATAAATCTAAATGTATTTTATATTTGAGATTCTTCAAAGTAGCCACCCTTTGCCTTGATGACAGTTTTGCAGACTTTGTATTCTCTCAACAAGCTTCACCTGGAATTATTTTTCAACAGTCTTGAAGGAGTTTCCACATATGCTGAGCACTTGTTGGCTTATTTTCCTTCACTCTGCGGTCCGACTCATCCCAAACCATCTCAATTGGGTTGAGATCGTGTGATTGTGGAGGCCAGGTCATTTGATGCAGCACTCCATCTCTCTCCTTCTTGGCCAAATAGCTCTTACACAGCCTGGAGGTGTGTTGGGTCATTGTCCTTTTGAAAAACAAATGATAGTCCCACTAAGCCCACTAAACCAGATGGGATGGTGTATCGCTGCAGAATGCTGTGGTAGCCATGCTGGTTAAGTGTGCCATGATTTCTAAATAAATCACAAACAGTGCCACCAGCAAAGCAACCCCCCCCCCACCATAACACTTCCTCCTCCATGCTTTACGGTGTGAAGTACACATATGGGGATCGTCCGTTCATCCCTACCGCATCTCAAAAAGATACGGCGTTTGTAACCAAAAATCTCACATTTTGGACACCAGACCAAAGGACAAATTTCCACCGATCTAATGTCCATTGCTCGTGTTTCTTGGCCCAAGCAAGTCTCTTCTTATTATTGGTGCCCTTTAGTAGTGGTTTCTTTGCAGCAATTTGACCATGAAGGTCTGATTCACACAGTCTCCTCTGAACAGTTGATGTTGAGATGTGTCTGTTACTTGAACTTTGTGAAGCATTTATTTGGGCTGCAATTTCTGAGGCTGGTAACTAATGAACTTATACTCTGCAGCAGAGGTAACTCTGGGTCTTCCATTCCTGTGGTGGTCCTCATGAGAGCCAGTTTCATCATAGCGTTTGATGGTTTTTGCGACTGCACCTGAAGAAACATTCAAAGTTCTTGAAATTTTCGTTACTGACTGACCTTCATGTCTTAAAGTAATGATGGACTGTTATTTCTCTTTGCTTACTTGAGCTGTTATTGCCATAATAGGGCAGGTTAACTTCTTGCAACTATTGGGGGTGCTGTTTCGCATTAGCATAATTTTCTCTACAGATTAAACTGCCTAGTACTCAATTCTTGCTCGTACAATATGCATATTATTGTTATTATTGGATAGAAAATACTCTCTAGTTTCTATAGCCGTTTGAATTATGTCTCTGAGTGGAACAGAACTCATTCTACAGCACTTTTCCTCCCAGTGAGTGAGTTTTCAGAACTCTTGGCCTCTGGTTCCAGATCAGTTTTAAAGCCACTGTAGATCCTATGAGGATACAAACACTGCCCACGCCTTCCTCTAGATGTCAGTAAGTGGTGACAATTTGAATGGAGTCGATTGCGCAATCATTGGCTCTATAAATCACCAAATACCGGAAGTAGCGTTCCTTTGGATTCTGCGCTCAACGCAAGAAGGATATCTGACTGGCCTTTTCCAAGCCTTGGTTTAGCCAGTAATATAGCGTCGGTCATCTTTTTACTCGTTATAGGTGTTAGAAACATCATAAGGTAGTTAATTTAAACCGTTTTATAGCAATTTATATCCGTTTAGTGCGATTTTTAGGCATTGCTTTGTAATAGACTTTGAAGCTCCGGGCACGTTTCGGGGTCCCGGTCGTACGTTAGTGGGCATTTCGACAGACAAGTGGACATCTTTCGACCAAAAGAAGATTAGACCCAAGAAAGGATTCATTGCCCAAGATTCTGATGGGAGAACAGCTCATAGTAAGAACAATTTATGATGATAAATCGTGTTTCTGTCAAAATGTTAAAAGCTTATGCCGCCATTTTGTTTGCTATAGCTTCGCTTGGCGCAACCTGTATTGAAAAGTAAGGATAATTTAAAAAATGTAATTCCGCGATTGTATTAAGAATTAAATTGTCTATCAATCGCTGTCCACCCTGTATTTTTTAGTCAAGTTTATGAGTATTTATGTATAAGACTAGATCACTGTCTAATATGGTGCACGACATTTTCTGACCAGCTGTGCTACTTTTGTCATTGTCTAACCATGATTTTGGTGGCTAAATATGCACATTTTCGAACAAACTCTATATGTATGTTGTAATATGATGTTACAGGAGTGTCATCTGAAGAATTCTGAGAAGGTTAGTGAAAAAAATTATATATTTTGGCGAAGATAACGATATCGCTCTCTTTGGCTTGAATCAGTGCTCGGCTAACGTTTGCATATGTGGTATGCTAATATAACGATTTATTGTGTTTTCACCGTAAAACACTTAGAAAATCTGAAATGTTGTCTGAATTCACAAGATCTGTGTCTTTCCATTGCTATGTGCTGTGTATTTTTAAGAAATGTTTTATGATGAGTAAATTGGTAATACACGTTGCTCTCTGTAGTAATTCTAGGAGCTTTGGTGAGATTTGTGATGGTGGCTGCAATGGCAAACTATGATTTATACCTGAAATATGCACATTTTTCTAACAAAACCTATCCTATACCATAAATATGTTATCAGACTGTCATCTGATGAGGTTTTTTCTTGGTTAGTGGCTATCAATATCTTAGTTTAGCCGAATTGGTGATAGCTACTGGTGTTGAGAGAAAATGGTGGACAAAGAAAAATGGTGATTTTTGCTAACGTGTTTAGCTAATAGATTTACATATTGTGTCTTCCCTGTAAAACATTTTAAAAATCTGAAATGGTGGCTTTATTCACAGGATCTGTATCTTTCATTAGGTGTCTTGGACTTGTGATTTAATGATATTTAGATGCTACTATTAATTGTGACGCTATGCTAGCGATGCTAATCAGTGTGGGGGTTCACTGGTTCTGGTTCTGCTCCTACCCCTGTGATTGTTCGACAGTGTCAGTGTGTCTTACCCTCCTACAATGTGTGATATGAACCCCGGTAGCTCTTTCAGCTATTCTCACCACAAAGGCTGTCACCAGGAATACTTGGTATGGCCTCTCCCAACGGGGCTGCTTTCCGTCTATTCTCCTCAGGGACTGGATTGAGTGAATCACCTTCTCCTGTAATTCACCTGTAGTGCATAACATCTTGGACATACAGGTTTGGTTAACAAACAATTTCTCATTTATTCTATCTGATTATATCTTCTTCTTTGCCTACTTGTTCAGGTCCCTAATTCTATTTGTTCTATCTGATTAGCTAGAATGCCCTCCATTATTATCCTAGTAAACCAACTCTAGGGATATTTAACTAATAGGCCACACCACAAAGTGCCCTATTCCTTCCCCCTTTTGATACATGGCTCCGCCATTGTATCAATACTGGCGCAAATATAACAATTTGTGTCTTCTCTACTTTAAAAGTTATCAGTGCTGCCCCTTAGTTCCTGAAACCAACTAAGTTTTCATTCCCTCTTTGTCTCCCTCAGTAACCGTGACCCAGTCTGTGTCACTCCTATCTCTCTGCTCCCAACCTTCAAGGTCTCAGCAGTGTGGGGAGGGCCCCTCTGTCTGCCCTTTCCCCTATCTGTCTGTAGCTTGGTCCCAAACATTAACTTCGTTTCTCACTGTTCGGCTTTATCTGAACCCATGGAATTACAAAAAAAAAAAAAAAAAGTGTCTATGGTGGCAATTTCTAAAGTCCTTACATAGGTTAAATAAGGTTATCTCGATCCTATTTTTCTATGTTCATCTTTTTTCCTGCCCTGTTGGCTTAAAATATGTTCTACATACTTAGCACTTTTTTGGTTACTACATGATTCCATATGTTTTATTTAATCCTTTTGATGTCTTCACTATTATTCTACAAATGTGGAAGACACATTTCAGTTGAATACATTCAGTTGGACAGCTGTCTAGGTATCCCCCTTTCCCTTCCATTAATTTCTTTAACTGGTACTGGGGACTCTCAGACTAATCCTGAGAGTGTTCATGAGAGTCTCAGCTGTCCACCGAGTGCTCATACTAGTGTGTAGCCCAAACCGTTCGGACGCAACAGACAGAAGTTGGCAGAAGAGGCTGTACTGACTTCAGACATGTCACGAACACCATCGTGAGAGTCTCGCCTTTCAAAAGAGTGGTCATAGTACTTCATAGGCCAAACCATTCGGACACTACAGACGTTTTTTTGAGAATACCTGTTTTCGGGTTCTCAACTAGCCTACCTGGTTAAATAAAGGTGAAATTAAAAAAAATGTAAAATAGGGATAAACCCGAACATATCAATGGTGTTAGGTAATATATGCTTCTGTTTCACTACTACTACTACTACACTTTACACCTCTGTCACTGTGGTTGAGCCCAGCAGGGCAATTGGCTGCACTTCAGTCAGGTATACTTTTGAAAAAGTTGATTTGTGAAGACAAACCCACTGACTGGGTAAATAACAATAGTTTTAGCCTGGTCTCATTAGCTAGGTGGCTATGTTAGGGATTAGGATTAAGGTTAGGGTTAAGGTTAGGGTTAGGAGTTAGGTTAAAGGGTTGAGGTTAGTGCTAGGGGAAGGGTTAGCTAACATGCCAAGTAGTTGCAAAGTAACTAAAAAGTAGTAAGTAGTTGCAAAGTAGCTAAAATTATAAAGTTGTCCGTGATGAGATTCGTACATGCAACCTTTGGGTTGCTAAACGGTCATGTTATACGTCTACTCACCCTCCTTGACAAACCACCATACATTCTTTTTTTTCCTTAAGTAACCTTCTGTTTTATGTAAGTAACCATACCAAATGTAACATACTGTAGCATACTAATTTGACTGTACCAGGTTTCAATTTACTATGTTACGTCTAAGCTAACAGCCACAACAAATCGTAATTCGCAACATATCATGAGTTTTGAAAATTCGCAACATATTGTACAAATTGCAGTTCGTAACATACCATACAAATTGTAATTCGGGGAATATACTTTATCATCAGTGGTGGAAAAAGTACTAAATTATCATAAAGATACCTTAATAGAAAATGACTCAAGTAAAAGTGAAAGTCACCAAGTAAAATACTACTTGAGTAAAAGTCCCAAAGTATTTGGTTTTAAATATACTTAAGTGTCAAAAGTAAATGTAGTTGCTAAATATATACTTAAGTATCAATAGTAAAAGTATGAATAGTAAATGTATGAATCATTTAAAATTCCTAAAACCAGACGGCACACATCTTTATTTTTTATTTTTTATTTACGGATAGCCAAGGTCACACTCCAACACTCAGACATCATTTAAAAACAAAGCGTTTGTGTTTAGTGAGTCCACCAAATCAGAGGCAGTAGGGATGACCAGGGATGTGATCTTGATAAGTGTGTGAATTTGAGAATTTTCTGTCCTGCTAAGTATTCAAAATGTAACGAGTATTTCTGGGTTTCAGGAAAATGTATGGAGTAAAAAGCACATAATTTTTTTTAGGAATGTAGTGAAGTAAAAGTAAAGGTTGTCAAAAATATTAACAGTAAAGTAAATACTTAAGTAGTACTTAAAAGTATTTTTACTTAAGTACTTAACACCACTGTGTATCATACGAAATTGATGATGGACATTCACAAATTAATACATACTATACGAAACATAACATGTTTCGGATTTACCTTTACTATGTTATGTCTACCCCTGAGTCCAGGTTGATAGTTAAGTGCATGGGGACTGCTGTTTTATGGGGTCTGTGTGTATGGGGTCTGTGTGTTCTGTGCATAGTTGGCATCAGTTCAGTTCATACAGTTCACCCTGTTAAGACAAGGGCCGATTTCAAGGTTTTACTGCTAACCTACAAAGCATTACATGGGCTTGCTCCTACCTATCTTTCTGATTTGGTCCTGCCGTACATACCTACACGTACGCTACGGTCACAAGACGCAGGCCTCCTAATTGTCCCTAGAATTTCTAAGCAAACAGCTGGAGGCAGGGCTTTCTCCTATAGAGCTCCATTTTTATGGAATGGTCTGCCTACCCATATGAGAGACGCAGACTCGGTCTCAACCTTTAAGTCTTTACTGAAGACTCATCTCTTCAGTGGGTCATATGATTGAGTGTAGTCTGGCCCAGGAGTGTGAAGGTGAACGGAAAGGCTCTGGAGCAAGGAACCGCCCTTGCTGTCTCTGCCTGGACGGTTCCCCTCTCTCCACTGGGATTCTCTGCCTCTAACCCTATTACAGGGGCTGAGTCACTGGCTTACTGGTGCTTTTCCATGCTGTCCCTAGGAGGGGTGCATCACTTGAGTGGGTTGAGTTACTGACGTGATCTTCCTGTCTGGGTTGGCGCCCCCTCTTGGGTTGTGCCGTGGCGGAGATCTTTGTGGGCTATACACGTGCTACCTGTCCCAGACCTGATGTTTTCAACTCTCTAGAGACAGCAGGAGCGGTAGAGATACTCTTAATGATCGGCTATGAAAAGCCAACTGACATTTACTCCTGAGGTGCTGACTTGTTGCACCCTCGACAACTACTGTGATTATTATTATTTGACCATGCTGGTCATTTATGAACATTTGAACATCTTGGCCATGTTCTGTTTTAATCTCCACCCGGCACAGCCAGAAGAGGACTGGCCACCCTTCATAGCCTGGTTCCTCTCTAGGTTTCTTCCTCGGTTTTGGCCTTTCTAGGGAGTTTTTCCTAGCCACCGTGCTTCTACACCTGCATTGCTTGCTGTTTGGGGTTTTAGGCTGGGTTTCTGTACAGCACTTTGAGATATCAGCTGATGTAAGAAGTGCTATATACATTTGATTTGATTTGATACAGGTAATTATTATTTAAGCACACAGAAAGGATAACACACTGTGTGCTCAAGAGGGAATGTTACAGACGTTTCACTTCCTGATCGTCTAATGTCTTTTTTCCATGTCCTCTTACTCCCCTGTATCTCTCCCAAGTTCTCTACCTCTGATCCAAACACACATCCATGCATACTGTACGTATTTCCTTGTCACTCTCTCTACACTCTCAACTATCTTCCCTTTCCAACATATTGTCTTATCTCGCTTTCTCTTTCTCTTTCTTGCTCTCTCGCTCTCTCGCTCTCAATTCAATTTAAAGGGCTTTATTGGCGTGTGAAACAAATGTTTACATTGCCAAAGCAAGTGAAATAGATAATAAACAAAAGTGAAATAAACAATAAAAAATTAACAGTAAACATTACACTTTTCAAAAGTTCCAAAGGAATAGAGACATTTCAAATGTCATGTTATGGCTATATACAGTGTTGTAATGATGTCGATCTCTCTCTCTTGCGCCATCGCTCTTGCAGTATCACAGCTTTGCCAACAGGTGGCAGGAAAGTCTAACCTACTGCTGCTCATGGCACTTCCACAATTTTTTTATTTTACTTTATAGGCAAGTCAGTTAAGAATAAATTCTTATTTTCAATGATGGCCTAGGAACAGTGGGTTACCTGTCCTGTTCAGGGTCAGAATGACAGATTTTTACCTTGTCAGCTCGGGGATTCAATCTTGCAACCTTTCGGTTACTAGTCCAACGCTCTAACCACTAGGAGGACCACTAGAAGGAAATCCCAGACAGCCCTGAAAGCTGAAGTCAGACTGCAGAGTTTAATCAGTTAAAAAATTGTTTGTATTGCCCTCATATCACAACAGCTGGTTAGCACACACTTTTATGAAGAGGGAAATGCCTCACAAACAGCACCCATATAAATGTAGGGATTAAAACTTCTTTGGGCTGCAAGCCCGATGTCGGTACACTTATGACAACAGCCAGCTCAAGTGCAGGGCGCGAAATTCAATTTTTTTTTTTTAGAAATATTTAACTTTCACACATTAACAAGTCCAATACAGCAAATGAAAGATAAACATCTTGTGAATCCAGCCAACATGTCCGATTTTTAAAATGTTTTACAGCGAAAACACCACGTATATTTATGTTAGCTCACCACCAAATACAAAAAAGGACAGACATTTTTCACCGCACAGGTAGCATGCACAAAACCAACCTAACTAACCAAGAACCAACCAAACTAACCAAGAAACAACTTCATCAGATGACAGTCTTATAACATGTTATTCAATAAATCTATGTTTTGTTCGAAAAATGTGCATATTTGAGCTATAAATCAGTTTTACATTGCAGCTACCATCACAGCTACCATCAGAAATAGCACCGAAGCAGCCAGAGTAATTACAGACACCAACGTGAAATACCTAAATACTCATCATGAAACATTTTTGAAAAATACATGGTGTACAGCAAATGAAAGACAGGCATCTTGTGATTCCAGCCAATATTTCCGATTTCTTAAGTGTTTTACAGCAAAAACACAATATAGCATTATATTAGCTTACCACAATAGCCAGAAACACAAGCCATTTACCAGCAGCAAAAGTTAGCGATCGTAACAAACCAGCAAAAGTTATATAATTTTTGACTAACCTTGATAAACTTCATCAGATGACAGTCCTATAACATCAGGTTATACATACACTTATGTTTTGTTCGAAAATGTGCATATTTAGAGCTGAAATCAGTGGTTATACATTGTGCTAACGTAGCATCTTTTTCCCACAACGTCCGGATATTTTTCTGACACTCACATATTCTGACCAAATAACTATTCATAAACATTACTAAAAAATACATGTTGTATAGGAAATGATAGATACACTAGTTCTTAATGCAATCGTCGTGTTAGAATTCTAAAAATAACTTCATTACGACATGCAGTTTACGTTATGGCGAGAGCATGCCCAAAATCTGGGCGCAAACTACTAGTTCACATGTTCGACAGATATATGAAATAGCATCATAAAATGGGTCCTACTTTTGATGATCTTCCATCAGAATGTTGTACAAGGGGTCCTTTGTCCAGAACAATCGTTGTTTGGATTTAGAATGTCCTCTTCTCCAGTCAATTAGCACGGAAAGCTAGCAAAGTGGCGCGAAGCTCTCCTTCCTGAACAAACGCAGACAAAGCAACACGCCTAACGTCCCGAAAAAATTTCAATAATCTAATAAAACTATATTGAAAAAACATACTTTACGATGATATTGTCACATGTATCAAATAAAATCAAAGCCGGAGATATTAGTTGTCTATAACGACAGCTTTACAGAAGGCAATACCAGGTCACTTCTCACGCGTTCCAGAAAACAGGAAATTGGGGTCACGTCATGCCAAGAGCTTTTATTCGACCTCAGATCATGTTATACACTCCATTTCTTCTCTCACTGCCTGTTGACATCTAGTGGAAGGCGTATGAAGTGCATGTATACTAATAAATATCAAGCACATTTATAGGCAGGCCCTAGAACAGAGCATCGATTTCAGATTTTCCACTTCCTGTCAGGAAGTTTGCTGCAAAATGAGTTCTGTTTTACTCACAGATATAATTCAAACGGTTTTAGAAACTAGAGAGTGTTTTCTATCCAATAGTAATAATAATATGCATATTGTACGAGCAAGAATTGAGTACGAGGCCATTTGAAATGGGCACCTTTTATCCAGGCTACTCAATACTGCCCCTGCAGCCCAAAGAGGTTAAAAAAGACACCAGCTATGTGGATGTTGTTGTACAGGGCCCTTGTATTACAAACAACCTGGTCTGATCCAAGTCATATCAAAGGGCATGCTGGGGTAAAACAACACAATGAAACACTGCCTTCAGGGTTGGAGATTTACAATGACTCATCTACATGTGCTTGTTATCCACAGTATCTCCTCATCTCCACTTGTTCTGATGCCAGAACCAAACCATCACTGACTACAGCCATTCTGTTTGGAACAACATCTTATCTGCATCAAAACAATGTCCAATCTCCTTCTGTGCGTCACCACCATAGTGGGATAATCTGCAAGATGCAGCTTGTTTAAAGAGACTCCCGTCCTGTGTCTTTCCACTGATTGACTACCTCTCAATGTCTTCCCAGTTCCCATCATATGGTTCAATAGGCCATCATGTCTTCCTCAATAGACAGTCAAGGAGATGAGAGAGATGCTGTATATTACAGTAAACTACGCTCCTCTGCTGGGATGAGGAAGTCCATTTGATCATTGTTTAACGATGCCTTTTGGCTCTGTGGTGGTGTGTTCTCCTGATTGATGGGTGTGTGAACAGACATCCCCCCCCGGTGCCCATATTGGTATCAATATAGAGCAGACAGATGGGCTCAAGAGAGGGTGTCATCTGAAAACAGCATTTGTTTCCCTGCCGGACCCTCATCCTGAATCAGGGAGCTTTGACTTGTCAGAGATCATGTGGGCATATATTCAAGGAAAGGTTGCCTCTGTGCTTAGCAAAGAAATTGGGTAGTTTAAAAAAATAGATTACAAAAAAATGAAGACAAGCACTAAGCAGGTTTGTCTAAGATGGCTTCATATCAGCAGAGTACACTGTCTGAACCTGCTATGACTCATAATTTTCACTGCTGTGATTTCTCTTCCACATGTCCCCCTCACACGTCTGTTTGTCCCTCCACTGTGTGTTTGTGTACTGTCCGCTTGATGTTTGAGTGAGTTGTTTCTCAGTATCGGGGGAATGACTGTGAAGCCCACATGTCCTGTTGTCAGTGGACTCTGCCCCTCCACGTTGGATGGAGAAGGGGACGTGAACATGGAGGTGTGACGTGTGTGTGTGTGTGTGTGTGTGTGTGTGTGTGTGTGTGTGTGTGTGTGTGTGTGTGCGTGTGCGTGTGCGTGTGCGTGTGCGTGTGCGTGTGCGTGTGCGTGTGCGTGTGCGTGTGCGTGTGCGTGTGCGTGTGCGTGTGTGTGTGTGTGTACATGAGCGTGTGTGTCCTCAGACAGACACTCATAAACAGTGGGGACCCAGCCAGAGGGAGGAGTAATACACACCTGTCTGTAGCCTGTGGCACATTCCAAAGTGGAACACTGAACATCTTACCCAGCCAACATGCCCACATTGGCTAAAATATTGGCCCCGTGTAGGCTGCCCACATTGGCTAAAATATTGGCCCCATGTAGGCTGCCCACATTGGCTAAAATATTGGCCCCATGTAGGCTGCCCACATTGGCTAAAATATTGGCCCCGTGTAGGCTGCCCACATTGGCTAAAATATTGGCCCGTGTAGGCTGCCCACATTGGCTAAAATATTGGCCCCGTGTAGGCTGCCCACATTGGCTAAAATATTGGCCCCGTGTAGGCTGCCCACATTGACTAAAATATTGGCCCCAAGTAGGCTGCCCACATTGGCTAAAATATTGGCCCCAAGTAGGCTGCCCACATTGGCTAAAATATTGGCCCCAAGTAGGCTGCCCACATTGGCTAAAATATTGGCCCCGTGCAGGCTGCCCACATTGGCTGATGTGCCTTCGCTCATCGCCTCCACGTTGGCCCCCAAGGCATTTGCCCAGTGTTGCCCAGTGTGGGCAGCTCATATCTGGTGAGGGCAGCCCTCACTTGGCCTGAAATTAACCCATCTTTTCCCAGCAAACATGCCCACACGGCACAAAGGGCCTTTGGCATTTAATAGGAATCTATTTATTTAATTAATGAATACAATTTAATTTAATGCATAAATTGCATATTTTTAAAGCCTATTTAGGAAGCATGATACACTGTATCAGAAGACAACCAAGTTGTTACTCTCATACATAATGTTTTACAAGAGAAACTTACATTTCTCATGTCACATGCACGTATTTAAGTTTAAGAAAAATACTTCTTCATTGGTAGTGTACAAGTTCTAAAACAAATTGGCATCACACAACAGACCACTTAAACCAGAACAACACTCGCGGTAACGGTTGCACAAAATACACTGTGCAAACCACGACCCCAAATATTTGGATGAGCCCCTGCCTTTATCTGGGCTTGGTGTGGGCTAGCCTGTGCTGGGCTTGGTGTGGGCTAGCCCGTGCTGGGCTTGGTGTGGGCTAGCCCGTGCTGGGCTTGGTGTGGGCTAGCCCGTGCTGGGCTTGGTGTGGGCTAGCCCGTGCTGGGCTTGGTGTGGGCTAGCCCGTGCTGGGCTTGGTGTGGGCTAGCCCGTGCTAGGCTTGGTGAGGGCTAGCCTTAGCTGGGCTTGGTGTGGGCTAGCCTGTCCTGGGCTTGGTGAGGGCTAGCCTTAGCTGGGCTTGGTGTGGACTAGCCTGTGCTGGACTTGGTGAGGGCTAGCCTTAGCTGGGCTTGGTGTGGGCTAGCCTGTGCTGGGCTTGGTGAGGGCTAGCCTTAGCTGGGCTTGGTGTGGGCTAGCCTGTGCTGGACTTGGTGAGGGCTAGCCTTAGCTGGGCTTGGTGAGGGCTAGCCTTAGCTGGGCTTGGTGTGGGCTAGCCTGTGCTGGGCTTGGTGAGGGCTAGCCTTAGCTGGGCTTGGTGTGGGCTAGGCTGTGCTGGGCTTGTTGAGGGCTAGCCTTAGCTGGGCTTAGTGAGGGCTAGCCTGTGCTGGGCTTGGTGAGGGCTAGCCTTAGCTGGGCTTGGTGTGGGCTAGCCTGTGCTGGACTTGGTGAGGGCTAGCCTTAGCTGGGCTTGGTGAGGGCTAGCCTTAGCTGGGCTTGGTGTGGGCTAGCCTGTGCTGGGCTTGGTGAGGGCTAGCCTTAGCTGGGCTTGGTGTGGGCTAGGCTGTGCTGGGCTTGTTGAGGGCTAGCCTTAGCTGGGCTTAGTGAGGGCTAGCCTTAGCTGGGCTTGGTGTGGGCTAGCCTGTGCTGGACTTGGTGAGGGCTAACCTTAGCTGGGCTTGGTGTGGGCTAGCCCGTGCTGGGCTTGGTGTGGGCTAGCCCGTGCTGGGCTTGGTGTGGGCTAGCCCGTGCTGGACTTGGTAAGGGATGGCCCCTGTTGGGCTTGGTTTTGGATGGGCCGTGTTGGGCTTGGTTTTGGATGGGCCGTGTTGGGCTTGGTTTTGGATGGGCCGTGTTGGGCTTGGGTGGGCTAGCCCATGCCCACCTTGCCCACCAAATACCCACATGGGAGTCATGTTTTCTGGGTATGAATGTTACATGCCAGTACATTGGCATTTTACCAGCATTGACATGTAAAAGGACAGAGACCTGGATAAACCTGTTGCTGACACATGAGCTAGATATACAAATGTCAGCAGGGCCAGTCTGGCTTAGGAGGCCCAGGAAATAACAGTCTCTAATTAAGCAAAGGGATTTCACACACTCAACACAAGTATGTGTGTTACTAAAAGAGAGAGAGAGCGAGACAGAGAGAGCGAAACAAAGAGAGAGACAGAGTGACACACACAGAGAGACACACACAGAGACACAGAGAGAGAAAGAGAGAGAGACACAGAGAGAGAAAGATAGAGAGACACAGAGAGAGAGAGAGAGACAGAGAGAGAGAGAGAGAGAGAGAGAGAGAGAGAGGCACACAGAGACGGGGACAGCCATAGTTGTGACTTTTCCTGTGTCCTTAAGTGACATATTGCATGTGTAATTGGAGTGTAATGAATGAGGGAACAATCTTGCGTATGTTCATAATTTCAATAGCTTTATTTTTCTTTAAAAATTAATACAATTAAAAAAGTTGACATTATCCAACAAGGTAAAAACAAACACATATAAATATTTGAGTGTGAACGTTGAGTGTGAACTAAATAATAATAAATATGATGCTCTGGGCATATGCCCAGTTTAGTTTCCATGTTTTACAGTGCAGTTCGGGGTATGACAGAATCACTCAAAACGTTTCAGAGGATCAAGGAGTGGTGTTGGTTTGGGCCATTTAGTTGGTGTTGGTGAAGGCCTGGTAGAGGGCGGTGAGCTGGGCCTTCAGGTCCTGGGCGTAGGGGTCCAGCTTGTCCTTCAAGTCCTCAGCATAGGGGGCCAGGCTCTTCTGCACCATCTGAGCTCTGGTGGCCAGCTCGCTCTGGAGGTTCTCGGCCAGGGGGGCCACTCTCTTCTGGAAGTCCTGCAGGCGCAGGTCCACTTTCTGCTTCAGCTCATCTGTGTAGGGACCCAGCTGGGACTGCATCTCCTTCACACTCTGCTCCAGACTCCCCTTCAGCTCCTCACTCTTCTGGAGCAGGGTGGCCCTCAGGGCCTCGGAGTCCAGGGACTCTGCATAGGGAGCCAGATCCTGTTTCAGCTGCTCCACTCTCTGCTGGACTTGTGTTTTCATCTCCTCTGCGTAGGGCTCCAGTTTCCCCTTGACACTGCCCAGGTCTTGCTCCAGACGCTCTCTCAGCACCTCAGCCTCCTGGGTAATCTTGGTCATCAGGTCCTTGGCTGCAGGAGGAAGCTGCTCCTGCAGGGAGATGGCGTATTGGCTGGCCACATCAGCACTCTCTGTAATGCGGTCACTGCAGGAGAGGAGAGGGGTCTGGTCAGTTCAGGATTCTAGTTTTATTTATTTATTTTATTTTACTTACTGTAACTAGGCAAGTCAGTCAAGAACAAATTCGTATTTACAATGACGGCCTACCCCGGACAAACCCTCCCCTAACCCAGACGGCGTGGGCCAATTGTGCACCACCCTATGCAACTCCCAATCACGGCCGGTTGGGATACAGCCCGGGATTGTCTGTAGTGATGCCTCTAGCACTGCGATGCAGTGCCTTCGACCGCTGCGCCACTCGGGTGACTAGTACTCTGAGGGCTTCCACTACAGACATTACACACATGTTATGACAACTAGATCACAGGTCAAATGACTTACTTGACATCCTGTCCCAACTGAGACTTCCTGATCATCTGGACGGTGTCGTCGGCAGTTTTTGTTGCCTTGGCGACGTAGTCCCAGAAGGCATCTGTCAGCTGCTCCAGCTGTGGCTTGGGCTCATCAGCATAGAATAGGTTAGCATGGCAACCTGTTGGGGCATGGAAGTAGAGTTAGTTCCTGTGGAACTGCTCGTTTAACCTGACCTGCTTTATGACCTTACACTGTTCAAGGAGCTTGAATTAGACTAAGTTTAAAATAATAATCATTCTAATAATCAAGTTGCATTCAAAAGGTTTCAATAAAAAAAAATTACAGAGTAGTTACGTTTGTGGTAACATTAGATGTTACTTACCAGAGAGTATAGCAATTGCAAGCACCGCCAACACCTTCATATTTGCGTTTCTCACTGAAACAGAAACATTATTAATCAATTACACTTCAATTACATTTGAATCTTAGAACCCTAAAATCCTAGTGTCTCAACACCTTGTTTTGAATCTCAGCATTGGCCTCACCTGTTTTTTTCTTGGTGTATCTCTGTGTATTCAGTCTGTCTGTGTGTCTATCAGGCCAGAGCCACGCTGTATATATAGTCGAAACCAGAGCTGTAGATGTAAGCCCAAAGTCCAGGAGTCACTGCCATGTCACCTCTCTTCCTGCTTCTACTACAACTCCTTGCTCGCTGTCATCACATGACTGTGCGGCTACTATATTGACATGCACACACACACGCACACGCACACGCACACACAATACACAATGACAATACATTATTTTGTTACCTTCATATTCATTCTCTGAGCCTGACAGACTGAACATAGACAGACCAGACTTGATTAAGCTTGCTTTGATTGAACTTCAATATGTTTCCTTTGGGAATCTCCCCCACCACCACCATGGTCCTTTTTATTGGTTATATTCTAATTAGACAACTGTGCATGGACCTTGACCCTTCTACTGAAAGCCTCATTCTAGAGAAGACTTACAGTCAGGGATGCACCTTTCACTGGGGACGGGGGGGAAGGGGGACATGCCCCCCCCACATTCTGAAATTGCATTTTTGTCGCCCACAGTTTTATCATTAGAAATGATACAATAGAGGCAACTGTGTGCTTTAGGACCATGCGGACGTCTCCGATCGGTTGGGTAGTCTGTTTGGAGTGTTTATCCGACTGGATAAAAATATAGAAATCATTTTCTAAAATATGCCCCCCCCACTTCTAAAACCCCTGCTTAAAGTAATACTAATGAGTAAAGGTATTCCACTGCTGATGGCCGGCAGATAACCTTAAACATGTCCACACCACAGACACTTTGTAATCAGGTCAAGCAATGAGACCACAACCACATATAATACTAACTAGATTCTACGAATGCTGGCATTAGTCCATTTTACATTGGTGCTTTTCGACAAGGATATGATTTCATTATAGACATCCTGTCGTTTGTTTAGCCATCAAAGGTAGCATCCCAACGGTTGTGTCTTCTCAACTGCCAACGCAAACCTATAGCGCAGTGTCAACCTTGACACATTTTAGTCATCACTGGGGTCAGAGGTTATTTAAGGTGTTGAACGTTGCACTGTAGTGCATTTACATAGGAAATAGTAGATTCCAGGCAACACCTTATTCTACTCTCTATAGAGTGGCACTGTGATGGTTTGTAATAAGGCACAGTGGGCAGATATGAGGTTTAGAACTCAACTCCTGACTTCACAGCTCCAGGTTACCAGGATGTGACATCATGAATAACTCAAGTGATGTAGAATGAGTGCTGTGAAGATTCTCAATCTGGCCATTCTCTGGGTAGACTGATCCACCTTTTTGACATGGTAATGTTGTTCCCAGACACTTCTTTGCGCAATAACCTGGGGGCGAGGTTATGACAAGGTCAACTACCAGTATAGCACAGTAACACACTATCCATTTCAACAGAATAACTACAGTATGACAAAGGGGGAGCTTTACTTTGAAAAATGAAAGTCTACCGTAACATTTAATTGATTCCAAATACGTTCCTAGACACCATATGTTATCTTATGCCTTAACCAACCATGTTGTTCCACCTCCTACATATGCGATGACATCACCTGGTTTAAACATCTCTAGAGACTATATCTCTCTCATCATTACTCAATGCCTAGGTTTATCTCCAATGTACTCACATCCTACCTTATGTTTGTCTGTACACTATGCCTTGAATCTATGCTACCGTGCCCAGAAACCTGCTCCTTTTACTCTCTGTTCCGAATGTGCTAGACGGCCAGTTCGTATAGGATTTAGCCGTACCCTTATCCTACTTCTCCTCTGTTCCTCTGGTGATGTAGAGGTTAATCCAGGTCCTGCAGTGTTTAGCTCCACTCCCATTCCTCAGGTGCTCTCATTTGTTGACTTCTGTAACTGTAAAAGCCTTGGTTTCATGCATGTCAACATTAGAAGCCTCCTCCCTAAGTTTGTTTTACTCACTGCTTTAGCACACTCTGTCAACCCTGATGTCTTAGCCGTGTCTGAATCCTGGCTTAGGAAAACCACCAATAACCCTGAAATCTCCATCGCTAACTATAACATTTTCCGCCAAGATAGAACTGCCAAAGGGGGCGGTGTTGCAATCTACTGCAAAGATAGCCTGCAGAGTTCTGTATTACTATCCAAGTCTGTACCCAAACAATTCGAGCTTCTACTTCTAAAAATGCACATACTTCTAAAAAGTCTCTCACTGTTGCCGCTTGCTATAGACCTCCCTCTGCCCCCAGCTGTGCCCTCGATACCATATGTGAATTGATTTCCCCCCATCTATCTTCTGAGCTCGTGCTACTAGGTTACCTAAACTGGGACATGCTTAACACCCTGGCCATCCTACAATCTAAGCCTGATGCCCTCAATCTCACACAAATTATCAATGAACCTACCAGGTACAACTCCAAATCCGTAAACACGGGCACCCTCATAGATGTCATCCTAACTAACTCGCCCTCCAAATACACCTCTGCTGTTTTCAATCAAGATCTCAGCGATCACTGCCTCATTGCCTGCATCCGTAATGGGTTTGCGACCAAATGACCACCCCTCATCACTGTCAAACGCTCCCTAAAACACTTCTGCGAGCAGGCCTTTCTAATCGTCCTGGCCGGGGTATCCTGGAATGACATTGACCTCATCCCGTCAGTAGATGATGCCTGGCTATTCTTTAAAAGTGCCTTCCTCACCATCTTAAATAAGCATGCCCCATTCAAAACATTTAGAACTAGGAATAGATATAGTCCTTGGTTCACTCCAGACCTGTCTGCCCTTGACCAGCACAAAAACATCCTGTGGCGTTCTGGATTAGCAACGAATAGCCCCCGTGATATGCAACATTTCAGGGAAGTTAGGAACAAATACACACAGGCAGTTAGGAAAGCTAAGGCTAGCTTTTTCAAACAGAAATTTGCATCCTGTAGGACTAACTCAAAAAAGTTCTGGGACACTGTTAAGTCCATGGAGAATAAGAGCACCTCCTCCCAGCTGCCCACTGCACTGAGGCTAGGAAACACTGTCACCACCGATAAATCCACTATAATTGAGAATTTCAATAAGCATTTCTCTACGGCTGGCCATGCTTTCCACCTGGCTACCCCTACCCCGGTCAACTGCCCGGCACCCTCCACAACAACCCGCCAAAGCCCCCACCCTTTCTCATTCACCCAAATCCAGTCAGCTAATGTTCTGAAAGAGCTGCAAAATCTGGACCCCTACAATTCAGCCAGGCTATACAATCTGGACCCTCTCTTTCTAAAATGATCTGCCGAAATTGTTGCAACCCCTATTACTAGCCTGTTCAACCTCTCTTTCGTGTCGTCTGAGATTCCCAAAGAATGGAAAGCTGCCGCGGTCATCCCCCTCTTCAAAGGGGGTGACACTCTAGACCCAAACTGCTACAGATCTATATCTATCCTACCCTGTCTTTCTAAGGTCTTCGAAAGCCAAGTTAACAAACAGATTACCGACCATTTCGAATCCCACCGTATCTTCTCCGCTATGCAATCTGGTTTCCAAGCTGGTCATGGGTGCACCTCAGCCACGGTCAAGGTCTTAAACGACATCATAACGGCCATCGATAAGAGACATTACTGCGCAGCCGTATTCATCGACCTGGCCAAGGCTTTCGACTCTGTCAATCACCACATTCTTATTGGCAGACTCGACAGCCTCGGTTTCTCAAATGATTGCCTCGCCTGGTTTACCAACTTCTTCTCTGATAGAGTTCAGTGTGTCAAATCGGAGGGCCTGTTGTCCGGACCTCTGGCAGTCTCTATGCGGTCTCACAGGGTTCAATCCTCGGGCCGACTCTCTTCTCTGTATACATCAATGATGTTGCTCTTGCTGCTGGTGATTCTCTGATACACCTCTACGCAGACGACACCATTCTGTATACTTCTGGCCCCTCTTTGGACACTGTGTTGACCTCCAGACGAGCTTCAATGCCATACAACTCTCCTTCCATGGCCTCCAACTGCTCTTAAATGCAAGTAAAACTACATGCATGCTATTCAACCGATCACTGCCCGCACCTGGTCGCCCGTCCAGCATCACTACTCTGGACGGCTCTGACTTAGAATACGTGGACAACTACAAATACCTAAGTGTCTGGTTAGACTGTAAACTCTCCTTCCAGACTCACATTAAGCATCTCCAATCCAAAATGAAATCTAGAATCGGCTTCCTATATCGCAACAAAGCATCCTTCACTCATGCTGCCAAACATACCCTCGTAAAACTGACCATCCTACCGATCCTCGACTTCGGTGATGTCATCTATAAAATAGCCTCCAACACTCTACTCAACAAACTGGATGCAGTCTATCACAGTGATATCCGGTTTGTCACCAAAGCCCCATACACTACCCACCATTGCGACCTGTACGCTCTCTTTGGCTGGCCCTCGCTTCATACTCATCGCCAAACCCACTGGCTACAGGTTATCTACAAGTCTCTGCTAGGTAAAGCCCCGCCTTATCTCAGCTCACTGGTCACCATAGCAGCACCCACTCGTAGCACGCGCCCCAGCAGGTATATCTCACTGGTCACCCCCAAAGCCAATTCCTCCTTTGGTCGTCTTTCCTTCCAGTTCTCTGCTGCCAATGACTGGAACGAACGGCAAAAATCTCTGAAGCTGGAAACACTTATCTCCCTCATTAGCTTTAAGCACCAGCTGTCAGAGCAGCTCACAGATTACTGCACCTGTACATAGCCCATCTATAATTTAGCCCAAACAACTACCTCTTCCCCTACTCTATTTATTTATTTATTTATTTATTTTGCTCCTTTGCACCCCATTATTTCTATTTCTACTTTGCACATTCTTCCATTGCAAAACTACCATTCCAGTGTTTTACTTGCTATATTTTATTTACCTTGCCACCATGGCTTTTTTGTTGCCTTTAACTCCCTTATCTCACCTCAGTTGCTCACATTGTATATATACTTTTTTCCCCACTGTATTATTGACTGTATGTTTTGTTTATTCCATGTGTAACTCTGTGCTCTGTGTTGTATGTGTCTAATTGCTATGCTTTATCTTGGCCAGGTCGCAGTTGCAAATGAGAACTTGCCTCATCTAGCCTACCTGGTTAAATAAAGGTGAAATAAAACATATAAAAAATCTACTGGCTATTGTGAAATTACATCTAATGAATAGACTGGGCCCATGCGACCCCTAACCCTAGACCCTATCACAGTTTGCATGGGCCGGGGTCAAATGAACTTTGGTCATACAACTGACACATGGAAGTGCTTGAACACATGACCTCACAGTGAAACTGAAAACTATATCATAGAATATATTCTGTGAGTCAATGCCAGCTGGCTGGACATCGAACTTAAACTGACTATAAATCAATAGCATATCTGATCAGACTGTGATACCTCATGAAGGTTGGGAGGAAGGTGTTGTCTGGACAAGGTGCTATTTATGTCTGAGAAATGGCTGTGATTGGCTCAGAGAATGGCTGATTCGATCTGAGACTTTCTGTGCCATCAAGGAAAAATCCATGAAACTGACCTGGTGTGAACCAGATACTCACTATTAGCATTGTAGAGTTGTAGCATCATATATAAAGGCAAAGATACATTATGGTTGAGCGGTGCACTGCGGTCTGAGTGTTTATGATTTGGAGCACTGCTGACAGCGAGGCACTGGCTCCTGGACTTTGTGTTCCTTACTGCCCTGCTCACTATATATACAGGCCAGGACACGGCTGAAACTACAGTCACTGCAGACTGGACTCAGAGATACACCAACACACTCATACACAAAGACGGTAAGCTGGATTCTACAGGTCCATGGTATTATTTGATAGCATTCCATGATGTTTTTTTTCTGGTGGATTACAATGTTTTAAGTGATTGCTGCTTTATTTCACAGAATCTGATTGAGAGTCATGAAGGTCCTTGTGGTGCTCGTTCTGGCTGTATTCACTGGTGAGTGGGATACAAGAATATTCAGATTAGAAATGAAGTTTATAGAGCTGAAGTACAGCAACCTAATACCTTCCATCAATCTACCAAATTCATTTTAAGTCAATAGTCAATAATAACCATGGCATAGGGAGTATACTTTTCTAGTTACCTTAATGTCGCCAACAGGTTGCCATGCCTAACCAGTAATGACCATGAAAAAATACAGTTTCACAAAAAATAACTCTTCTGCTACGCCCCAATAGGCTGCCATGCTAACCTGTTCTACGCTGATGAGCCTAAACCACAGCTGGAGCAGCTGACAGATGCCTTCTGGGACTACGTTGCCAAGGCAACGCAAACGGCCGACGACACCGTCCAGATGATCAGGAAGTCTCAGCTGGGACAGGATGTCAAGTAAGTCATGTGATCTGTGATGTAGTTGTCATAACGTGTGGAATGTCTATAGTCGAATCGCTCAGATTACTAGGATGGGGACCTGAACTGACCCCCCTCTCCTCTCCTCTCCTGCAGTGACCGCATTACAGAGAGTGCTGATGTGGCCAGCCAATACGCCATCTCCCTGCAGGAGCAGCTTCCTCCTGCAGCCAAGGACCTGATGACCAAGATTACCCAGGAGGCTGAGGTGCTGAGAGAGCGTCTGGAGCAAGACCTGGGCAGTGTCAAGGGGAAACTGGAGCCCTACGCAGAGGAGATGAAAACACAAGTCCAGCAGAGAGTGGAGCAGCTGAAACAGGATCTGGCCCCCTATGCAGAGGCCCTGGACTCCGAGACCCTGAGGGCCACCCTGCTCCAGAAGAGTGAGGAGCTGAAGGGGAGTCTGGAGCAGAGTGTGAAGGAGCTGCAATCCCAGCTGGGCCCCTACACTGACGAGCTGAAACAGAAGGTGGACCTGCGCCTGCAGGACTTCCAGAAGAGAGTGGCCCCCCTGGCCGAGAACCTCCAGAGCGAGCTGACCACCAGAGCTCAGATGGTGCAGAAGAGCCTGGCCCCCTATGCTGAGGACCTGAAGGACAAGCTGGACCCCTACACCCAGGACCTGAAGGCCCAGCTCACCGCCCTCTACCAGGCCTTCACCAACACCAACTAAATCACAAACACTTTCCTCCAACTGACTACTCTTGCCCTCTTGATGACTGTATTCTCCCTTCAAAGCCTTAGAACATGCCACCGTTGTCAATAGAATGAGGGAGAGTTTACAAAGATGAAATTAGTCATGCAGATTAGGTCCATTCTGTATTTTGTATAAACTGAATTGTCTCTGATGAGTCAATGACATCTTTGTATTTGTTTGTTTGTTATCTGAAGGTTGGTCAGTGACTGTGCCATGTTGGTGTTGTATTCTTAATTTATGGAAATAAAAAGCGAAACTAAACATAACTTAAATGTATTGTGTCTTATGTGTCGTGTCTATGATGCTAATTTAAATAATTTAAGCTACTTCCCCAAATTATAAAGTGGTGATAAGGGTATGGAAAGTCATATTAGCACATTCAAATAGTACATAAACATTGTCCAATAAGACTGATTGCATGTAGGACTACTGTATGCCGTTGATCCACTCTCTTCAACATAAGCATGTGCGTCAGAAATATCATAAATAAGTGTGTATCACAGCATAAACAAATCTTGAAGATGTTTAAATATTACATTTACATTTTAGTCATTTAGCAGACGCTCTTATCCACAGCGATTTACAATTAGTGCATTCATCTTAAGATAGCTAGGTGGGACAACCACATATCTCAGTCATAGTAAGTACATTACTTCTCATTAAAATATCAAAATATCTCCCGGGTGGCGCAGTGGTCTAAGGCACTGCATCGCAGTGCTAGTTGTGCCACCAGAGACTCTGGGTTCGAGCCCAGGCTCTGTCGCAGCCGGCCGCGACCGGGAGGTCCATGGGGCGACGAACAATTGGCCTAGCGTCGTCTGGGTTAGGGAGGGTTTGGCCGGTAGGGATATCCTTGTTTCATCGCGCACTAGCGAATCCTGTGCACGCTGACCAGGTCGCTAGGTGTATGGTGTTTCCTCCGACACATTGGTGCGGCTGGCTTCCGGGTTGGAGGCGCGCTGTGTTAAGAAGCAGTGCGGCTTGGTTGGGTTGTGTTTCGGAGGACGCAAGGCTCTCGACCTTCGTCTCTCCCAAGCCTGGAGTTGTAGCGATGAGACAAGATAGTAACTACTAACAATTGGATACCACGAAATTGGGGAGAAAAAAATTAAATAAGCTAAATATCTTACTCAAAGGGAGAGTAAAAGCTATAAGGATTATAGCCTGTAGTGTTTGTCTTCAAAGTGGAAGCCATAATTACAACCTCTGTGTTGTGATAATTGTGTTGTTTGTTCTATGACCGGTTAGTTCATATGCCTTGACACCGTGATATACAGTATAGGCCTATAGCCGAGACAATAGGAAGACACAGTGGCAGAATAAACTCAACCACACATTTGTTTCATCACAAAACCGGAGAGCAACATCTGTCCGATGAAGTCCACAAAGCATATTGCATGTAACAAACAGTTACATGACCTACAGCATGGTCAATCAAGTTAATATTTCTGACATTTTCGAACTACTGAACAACTATTGATTTAGAACAGCGGAGTTACTGCAGGTCCCAAAGAAAACAGGAGCTGCCTCCACTATTCCAGCACCTTTTCAACTTTAACATTTCAACATCCTCAAATCACCTATGCTTAGTCTAATACAGTTGCATCTAAAAGATTCCCGAAACAATTTAGTCCAATCAACGTAAGCGAAATATCATGTGGCTGTCCATTGTACTGATTTGTGTGTGTGTGTGTGTGTGTGTGTGTGTGTGTGTGTGTGTGTGTGTGTGTGTGTGTGTGTGTGTGTGTGTGTGTGTGTGTGTGTGTGTGTGTGTGTGTGTGTGTGTGTGTGTGTGTGTGTGTGTGTGTGTGTGTGTGTGTGTGTGTGTGTGTCTGTGTGTGTGTCTGTGTGTGTGTGTGTGTGTGTGTGTGTCTGTGTGGGGGGGGGGGGCATCTCAGTGCAAGAGGTGTCACTATAGTCCCTGGTTCGATTCCAGGCTGTATCACATCTGGCCGTGATTGGGAGCCCCATAGGGCGGTGCACAATTGGCCCAGCGTCGGGGTAGGCCAGGATAGGCAGTCATTGTAAATAACAATTTGTTCTTAACTGACTTGCCTAGTTAAATGAAGGTTAAATAAAATGTCAAAAAAGAAAAACATCTACTGTAGCTACATATTGAACTTCCATCCTCTGAGGCCAGGGGCACAATGTATGAATTAACATTTGGATCCAAATCCCTATCTCCATCCAGCTAATTTAGGATAAGGCCACCAGAGGACAACAACACAACGAGATGCAACAATCCAAACTGGATTCCCTAAACACATTTTTTTGGTGCGCCAGGACCATTCACAGTTGAGTTCACTCAGTTTAACTCAAAATATATAAATTATTGTATATGTTTTGGTACATTTTGGGGGGAAGCCTGGCTTCCCTTGGCATCCATGAATACACACCACTGGCATAGCTTGCTTGCTCCTTCAACATAGTTTTAGAATGAATGCCATCTAGTGGCAGTTCATTGTCAATTCAGGGAATTATAAAGCCCTGTGCAATGATGGTGAATTACTGACCTCTTCAAAGAAATCAGAAAATAACCGTATATACAATGACCTGACAAACAGTCATGTACAGCTCTCTCTACCCCCCCCTCTCTCTCCCTCTCTCTCTCTGAAATACTTGTAAAAACAATACAGTCCTGTAACACTATCTGAAATCCTATCACACCCCACAATCCCAATCCCCCTCCAGAGGTGGGTATGGAGCATGTTCAGAGCTGTCTCTGCATGTCTGATGATGTACCTGTATCACCCATCCTCCCTCTCTCACCCTCTGGCTCTGCCAGGGCTTTCCCATGCCGCCTCACCCAGAGGAAAACAAAATTCCTTGGCTCTGCCCCAAACTGCCACTGGCACCAGTAACCGTTAACCCTGTTGGGTTAGCCCTGTACTTCCTTTGTTCAACATCATTACACTATCAACCTAATATAAATGACCTGTGAAACGTTTTCTACTGGCCAAACTGTTAACCCTCCAAACACTGTTAGACAAGCATATTATTTGTTTACTGTTACTTGTATTGGGTAGCAGAACGTATGTCCATTAAACAACTCTGTGAGAACAGGGAACATGACAACTCAGTATAAAACAAAAGTGGATGTTGATTTATATATTTGCCTGGTAGTAAGACTGTAAAACGAATCTCTGAGATCTGCCTTATGCCACAGGGGTTCTGTGATGATAAACTAAATAAAGGGCCCACATCTAAGCCTATAATGAACTGGCAAAAGGCTAATAGATAAGAACGACAAGAGACAAGTACAGAAATGGTCCTTACAGTGTTCCTTATGTTCCTTGGAGCAGCATTTTTACATAGTGAACTGTGTTTGATTTATGGTCCTTGTTGTTTGCTAGTGAACAGACACTGTATTTCTACGTAAAAAGGGCATTGGAGGTGAGGTCAACCTATTGTTTGGTGCAAGTTGCCACCTGTCAGCTACGTAAGCAAAATCAGTGAGTCAGAAGCAGATGACTGACCACACACACACGGAGAATGGAATCAAACCTTCAAAACAGGACCCAGCTGAGTGCCCTTTGACCCAGGCACAGCCAGTTGTGGTGACATCACAGACTCATGTGAAGTTAGAGGTGAGAGGTCTCACTCTGACCAGAGGTGACCAACTAACCACAGACCACAGTCCTCCAGCTCCCGTCACACCACTCCTGACTCCAAGATGAGCTGGCTGGGGTTATGAGAGTTCACTGCTAACCGACAACCTCTCACACACTGCCCTGGTAGACGCATATTACCACATCACCCATCCTTACAATGAGAGGGAACAAATAAATATATTTTTTTTAGGACAAGAGGAAGTGTCTTCTGTTACAGAACTCTGTAGAAGTCTGTCGGTCTGTCTGTCTACAGCTAGTTATACCGTACCATCATTCTTCTTATTCTCTCTCTCACTTCCCTCTCATTCTCTCTCCCTGTTTCTATGACCCCAATGTTCATGCCTTGAAAGCCATTACAAAAGCTCTACTGCACTACTGTTCATAACAGCTGTGCTGCAATCCCTGTCCCTCGTGGTCCCAGCTTTAGTAGGACATGTCTGTCTGTCCCAGCAGGGAGAGCAGCAGTGGGTAGGGTATTGAGTTCAGCTCAGGCTGAGACATTTAAATACAAAGAGTGAACCAAATCACAATCAAATCAAATTGTATTTGTCACATGCTTCATAAACAACAGGTGTAGTCTAAAAGTGAAATGCGTATGGGCCTTTCCCAACAATGCAGAGAGAAAGAAAATTGAAAACATTATAGAAAAATAATAAACACGAGGAATAAATACACAATGAGTAACGATGTGCAAGGGTAGCAGGTAATTAAGGTAGATATGTACATATACAATACCAGTCAAACGTTTTAGAACATGCAAGGCTTATTCTTTATTTTTACTATTTTCTACATTGTAGAATAATAGTGAAGACATCAAAACTATGAAATAACACATATGGAATCATGTAGTAACCAAAAAAAGTGTTAAACAATTCAAAATATATTTGAGATTTGAGATTCTTCAAATAGCCACCCTTTGCCTTGATGACAGTGTTGCAAACTCTTGGTATTCTCTCAACCAGCTTCACCTGGAATTATTTTCTAACAGTCTGGACGGAGTTCCCACATATGCTGAGCACTTGTTGGCTGCTTTTCCTTCACTCTGCGGGCCAACTCATCACAAACCATCTCAATTTGGTTGAGGTCAGGGGATTGTGGAGGCTACGTCATCTGATGCAGCACTCCAACATTCTCCTTCTCGGTAAAATAGCCATTACACAGCCTGGAAGTGTGTTGGGTCATTGTGCTGTTGAAAAACAAATGATAGCCCAAACCAGATGGGATGGCATATCGCTGCAGAATGCTGTGGTAGCCATGCTGGTTAAGTGTGCCTTGAATTCTAAATAAATCACAGACAGTGTCACCAGCAATGCACCCCCACACCACAACACCTCCTTCGTGCTTTATGGTGGGAAATACACATGCGGAGATCATCCGTTCACCCACACACGGCGGTTGGAACCAAAAATCTCCAATTTGGACTCCAGACCCAAGGACAAATTTCACCCGGTCTAATGTCCATTGCTCGTGTTTCTTGTCCCAAGCAAATATCTTTGTCTTATTGATGTCCTTTAGTAATTGTTTCTTTGCAGCAATTTGACCATGAAGGCCTGATTCACAGTCTCCTCTGAACAGTTGATGTTGAGATGTGTCTGTTACGTGAACTCTGTGAAGCATTTATTTGGGCTGCAATTTCTGATGCTGGTAACTCTAATGAACGTATCCTCTGCAGCAGAGGCAACTCTGGGTCTTCCATTCCGGTGGGCGTCCTGCTCCATCATGAGAGCCAGTTCCATCATAGCGCTTGATGCTTTTTGCGACTGCACTTCAAGAAACTTTCAAAGTTCTTGAAATGTTCCGAATTGACTGACCTTCATCTCTTAAAGTAATGATGGACTGTTGTTTTTCTTTGCTTATTTGAACTGTTCTTGCCATAATATGGACTTGGTCTTATTTGAGCTGTTCTTGCCATAATATGTACTTGGTCTTTTACCAAATATGGCTATCTTATGTATACCACCCCTACCTTGCCACAACGCAACTGATTGGCTGAAATGCATTAAGAAGGAAAGAAATTAACTTTTAAGAAGGCACACCTGTTAACTGAAATGCATTCCAGGTGACTACCTCATGAAGCTGGTTGAGAGAATGCCAAGTGTGTGCAAAGCTGTCATCAAGGCAAACTGTGGCTATTTGAAGAATCTCAAATATAAAGTATACTTTGATTTGTTTAACACTTTTTTGGTTACTACATGATTCCATATGTGTTATTTCATAGTTTTGATGTCTTCACTATTATTCTCAAATGTAAAAAAAAATGTGTCCTCAAATTGCTTGTAGTCAGAAGAGAACACATGAACTGCAGTGGCTGTGCATCTCAATATATGCTAGCTGGCTAGATATGTACATATCCATTCTGACCAATCAGTGAAGAGATAGAAGTTGACTCCTGGAGGTTATCTCATACTATCAGGCTCTGAACAAACCAATCAATTCCAGTTTGTTTCTTTGGAGAAGGCTTCTTGTGATTACAACACAGAGAGTAATGTCTAGTATTGACAGTAGAGGTAGCGTACCTGCTGGACCATTCTCAGTAAAGGCCATCGGTACTGCTGGAATCAGTAGTGTTGCTGATAACAAGACCTATATATGGCCAGCATTGCACATATATAGACTGTCATTACCTGAGTATAACAATGACTTAACATAAGATTCCTCATTATGAAAGCTCTGTTGTTGTACCACTGGGGCTTTCCAGAACCCCTTACAAGACCCAATATGTTAACTTTCACCATACAACACCATCTCTAACTGTAATGAGTGACGCTCTCCTCATCCTCGGATGAGGTGAGGAGAGAGGGATCTGAAGACCAAAACGCAGGCTTTGGGAAATAAGCCATCTTTATTATACAATATGATGGCAACACGAAACGAAACAAAACACTTTCAAACTACAAAACAAGAAAACGACGTTGAACGAAACCTGAACATAAACTTACATAACTAAACATAAACTTACGTACAGGAAACGGACGACATCGAAACGAAACAAACAAACGCTACAGTCCCATGTGGTACGAACGTACATACAGACATAGGAGACAATCACCCACAAACAAACAGTGAGAATGCCCTACCTAAATATGACTCTTAATTAGAGGCAAACGCAAACCACCTGCCTCTAATCAAGAGCCATACCAGGCAAACCAAAACCAACATAGAAACAGATAACATAGAATGCCCACCCAACCTCACGTCCTGACCAACTAACACACAAAAACTAACATAAATAGGTCAGGAACGTGACACTAACCAAGCCTTAACAATGCTTAGATCTTACTATGCCAGACTAAATTCCTGAGCAGAACATATTCAGGTCAAATCTGATGTGATAAACAAGCAATACCGCAAGGACATTGTTGATCAGGATGTGGCCTTGATGTACTTCCATTGTATTCATTAGTTGTGTAAGGTACTTAAGTAAAAATACTTAAAAGTACTACTTAAGTCATTTTGGGGGTATCTGTACTTTACTTTACTATTTATATTTTTGACAACATTTACTTTTACTTCACAAATTCCTAAAGAAAATAATGTACTTTTTACATCATACATTTTCCCTGAAACCCAAAAGTACTCATTACATTTTGAATGCTTTAGCAGGACAGGAACATGGTCCAATTCAAGCACTTATCAAGAGAACATCCCAGGTCATCCCTACCTCCTCTGATATGGTGGACTCACTAAACACATGCTTCGTTTGTAAATGATGTTGGTGTGTGCCCCTGGCTATACGTAAATAAATAAAAACAAGAAAATGGTTCCATTCTGGTTTGCTTAAAATAAGGAATTTGAAATGATTACTGTCTAAGTACTGTATATTTTAACAACTACATTTAGTTTTGATATTTAAGTATATTTAAAACCAAATACTTTTAGACTTTAACTCAAGTAGTATTTTACTGGGTGACTCACTTATACTTGAGTGTCACGTCTACTCCCGCTTCCCCTCTCCGGCGCTCGACGTTGCCGGTCTACTAACCACCGGTCCTGGCAACCCTCATTACGCACACCTGTGTCCCATCATGAGGAACACCTGGACTCCATCACTACCCTGATTACTTCCCCTTTTTCTAGCACTCCTTTGTTATCACCCACCAGGAAATAATGTTTATGTTTTCATGTTAGATGCTGCTCTTGTATCAGTCCATGTTCGTTGTCATTAAACGCACTAACTGCACTTGCTTCCTGACTACCTGCGTCTATGTTACAGAATATTGCCTCGGCGAACAGGGAGACCTACTTCGCCATCACCACGATCAGCTGGTGCAACTGGGGATGGCGATGGATGAGGTCCTCCGCATTCTTCAACGTCTAGACCTTCCCCAAGGGGCATCACACCCAACGAGCGAAGGATCCTCTACCATGAATCGACACAGCGAGCCAGCACCCCAGCCCATTCAACAGTCTGCATAGGTCAGCGATGCCCGTTTGTCCCTTTCAGACAAATATGACGGGACTCCGTCCAAATGCCATGGCTTTCTCCTCCAGTGCTCCCTCTACTTTCTCATCAAACGGTAGCCCCCACCACCGAGAGGTCCAAAGTTGCCACGGTTATTTCCCTGTTGACCGGCGGGTGTGGGAGAGAGGAGAGGAGGAGCTGGGTTCCTATGGGAGGTTCATGGCTCTGTTCAGAGGAGTTCAGTCATCCACCGGAGGGCAGAGAGGGGGGTGAGCGACCTACTCCAAATACGGCAGGAGGACCAGACTGCTGAGGAGTACGCCCTCACCTTTAATACAGTGGCAGCATCCAGCGGATGGAATGAGCCGATGCTCCGCACCTTATTCAGAAGAGGATTGCGTGAGGGAGTCCAGACAGAGCTGGCATGCCGAGACGACACCTTCTCATTGGACACACTCATCACGATGGCCATCCGTCTGAATAACCATCGCCTCTCTCCCTCCTTCGTTGACCGATCTGAGTCAGAGTTTGAACCCATAGAGGTAGGTACCACATGCCTCCCTGCATCTGAGCAACGCCGTCGGAGACAGTGGTGCTCTGTCCCTATTGTGGCCAGGAGGGACACAAGCTTCAACAGTGTCCGCTACGATCTAACCCGAGAGTCAGTAGATCGGAGGGACGGTCCAGTGATCATCCATCTCCTGAGGTAGGTGTGAGTGTTCCATCTTCACTCTCCGCCAAACTTTTTTAGTATCAATATCACTGGCTGTCCCTCATGTTTTGTTTCCACAGCTCTTTGTGGACTCTGGTGCCGCTGGGAATTTTATTGACCAGGCCCTTGCCTCGTCCCTGAACATAACATCATACCCTCTCTCCTCTCAGTTTCCAGTTCACGCGATGGAAAACCGACCACTGGGATCTGGCACAGTCACACACATCACAGCATCACTCACAATCACCGTGGGACCCCTGCACCAAGAAATCCTCCCCTTCCTCATCATCCAGGCACCCGTACACAGTTGTCCTCAGCCTCCCTGGCTGAGGATGGAGATTACGGCCTGGGCACTCGGATGCCGGAAGACCTGCTTTCCCTTACCCTGTGGTTCCACGTCGGTTGAGAGTACTGTAGTTGCCCTCCAGGACGACATCCCGAAGGTTTACCAGGATCTCCGGGAGATTTTCTCCAAGACTCGCGCCACCTGTCTCTCTCCTCATCGCCCCTGGGACAGTGCCATCAACCTGCTAACAGACTCTGCGCCTCCATCCAGGAGGCTATCTAACAGGGTTTCATTCCCCCATCCACCTCCCCTGCGTCAGCTGATTTCTTCTTTGTGGCCAAGAAGGAGGGGGGTCTTTGTCCATGTATTGACTACAGAGGTCTCAATGGCATCAACACCAAGTACCGCTACCCCCTCCCGTTGGTGCCGGCCGCCATTGAACAGCTCCTTGGGGCCCAGTTTTTTACCAAGCTGGACCTGCGGAGTGCCTACAATTTGATCTGCATCCAGGAGGGGGGTGAATGGAAGATGGCCTTCAGCACAGTGTCTGGGCACTACGAGTACTTGGTGATGCCTTATGGTTTAGCCAATGCTCTGTCGGTGTTCTAGGCATTCGTGAACGAGGTGTTTTGGGACATGCTTGGGCACCAGGTGGTTGTGAGTATATAGATATCATCCTGAACTACTCTGCCACCTTGGAGGAGTACATCGCCAACGTTCGGGCAGTTCTGAGACGCCTCCTGGAAAACCATCTGTACGTCAAAGCGGTGAAGTGCCAGTTCCATCGGGTCGCCATCTCCTTCTTGGGATATAGGAACAGCCCGCGGGAGTGGTTCTAGAGGAAAGGAAGTTAGCTGCGGTCAGGTCATGGCCAGTCCCAATCATCATAAAGGGACTACAACAGTTTTTGGGGTTTGCCAACTTTTATCGCCGCTTCATCAGGAACTTCAGCTCCATCGCCTCTCCACTCTCCTCAAAGGTGGTCCCCGTAAGTTGGCGTGGAATCCTGCGGCTGAGGCATTCCACCTGTTGAAGGGGTATTTCACCTCCGCCCCGTTGCTGAAACACCCAAACCATATGCTGCCCTTCGTGGTGGAGGTGGATGCCTCAGAAGTGGGCTTGGGGGCTGTCCTGTCACAATATCAAGGTAATCCACAAAAACTGTATCCATGAGCATACTACTCTAAAAATCTTTCCCCTGCAGAGAGGAACTATGACGTCGGTGATCGGGAGCTCCTGGCGGTGAAGTTGGCAGTGGAGACACTGGCTGGAGGGCACCACGGACCCGTTTCTCATGCTCACTGACAATCGGAACTTGGAGTACATACGGACAGCAAGGCGGCTGAAGTGGTACCATCATACCGCCCTCCGGAATCGTTGCCCGCGTTCTCTGAAACATAGACATGGACATCCGCCAGGCTCTGGAGAGGGAACCCGCACCTGTCCTCCGGAGAGCACCTACATTCCCATGGAGGTAAGGGATCAGCTTTTGACCTGGGTGCACATATCCCCTGCCGATGGACACCCACCAGGACCACCACTCAGTCTATCTCTGTTAAGTACTGGTGGCCCACCTTGGCGCAGGACTTGCCCACTATGTCAACTCCTGCTCCATATGCTAGGCTATGCTAGGTAAAGTGCCGCCTTATCTCAGTTCACTGGTCACGATGGCTACACCCACCCGTAGCACGCGCTCCAGCAGGTGTATCTCACTGATCATCCCTAAAGCCAAAACCTCATTTGGACACCTTTCCTTCCAGTTCTCTGCTGCCTGCGACTGGAACGAATTGCAAAAATCTCTGAAGTTGGAGACTTTTATCTCCCTCAACAACTTTAAAAATCTGCTATCCGAGCAGCTAACCGATCGCTGCAGCTGTACATAGTCCATCTGTAAACTACCCACCCAATTTACCTACCTCACCCCCATACTGCTTTTATTTATTTACTTTTCTGCTCTTTTGCACACCAGTATCTCTTCTTGCACATGATCATCTGATGATTTATCACTCCAGTGTTAATCTGCTAAATTGTAATTATTCGAGGTATTGCCTACCTCATGCCTTTTGCACACATTGTATATAGATTCTCTTTTTCCTACCATGTTATTGACTTGTTTATTGTTTAATCCATGTGTAACTCTGTGTTGTTGTCTGTTCACACTGCTATGCTTTATCTTGGCCAGGTCGCAGTTGCAAATGAGAACTTGTTCTCAACTAGCCTACCTGGTAGGCTACCTGGTAGGCCTAGCCTAAAGGTGAAATAAAAATAAATAAATAAAAAATATGTGCCCAAACCAATTCTCCCAGGACACTACGGGAGAAACTCCACCCCTCTCTGTGCCTCAGTGGCCTTGGACCCATCTGTTGCTAGATTGTGTCACTGATCCTCCCCTGTCTGATGGTTTCACCACTTGTATGGTTGTTGTGGACAGATTCTCCAAATCCTGCCGTTTTTATTGCTCTCTGGTCTCCCTACCGCTCTCCAGGTAGCTGGGGCACTGTTCCAGCAGGTCTTCTGGCAGTATGGCCTTCCAGAGGATATTGTCTCCGATTTGTGGCTCCCAACTAACATCACGTGTATGGAGGAGATGGGGCGTCACGGCCAGCCTCACTTCCGGCCTCAATCTAACGGGCTTGTGAGAGGATGAACCAGGAGCTGGGTAGGTTCCTGACGTGTCACTGCCAGGACTGGCAGGGGGAGTGGGCCCAACTCCTTCCTTGGGCTGAATACACTCAGAATTCTTTGCAACACTCCTCTACCGGGCTGACTCCCTTCCAGTGTGTTCTGGGATATCAGCTGGCTCTGTGGACTCCGAGCCAGACCGAAGCTCCTGCGGTGGATGAGTGGTTCAGGCGCGCAGAAGAGGTATGGAACGATGCCCATGTGAGACTCCAGCGCGCTGTCAGAAAGAGCAGGCAGATCGCCACCACAGTGAGGCTCATGTGTTCCATCCTGGTGATCGCTTATGGCTCTCCACCAGGAACCTCCCGCACCGCCTGCCCTGTAAAAAGCTGAGTCCCCAGTTTGTGGGACCGCTCAAGGTCCTCTGGAGGGTTAACGAGGTAACTTACAGGTTACAACTCCCCACTAACTACCAGATCTCATTATCTTTTCATGTTTCTCACCTCAGGCCGGTGTTTCCTAGTCCCCTGGCTGATGCCGCCCCCCCCACTCCCCATCTCCGGTGCTCGACGTTGTCGGTCTACTAACCACCGGTCCTGGCAAAACCTCATCACGCACGCCTTGCAACCCTCATTACACACACCTGCACCCCATCATGGGGCAAACCTGGACTCCATCACTAACCTGATTACTTCCCATTTATCTAGCACTCCTTTGTTATCACCCTCCAAGCAATATTGTTTGTTTCCATGTTAGAAGCTTCTCATGTTTTGTATCGTTCATGTTATTTGTCATTAAACTCACTAACTGCACTTGCTTCCTGACTCCCTGCGTCTACGTTACTTTAATAGAAAATTATTCAATTTATAACAATTTGTTACTATTTCCTCCACTGGTACACATTGCCTTTTGATCAAGAAGAGTAATCTGCAAATGCACAGACAGAATGACTATCCTCTCTCAAATAACACTAGTTTTGACCTTTGCTTGAATCCTAAGAATATCATTTGGGGGATGCTTATTTTTGTCCTGTTATAAACAAGTGTAATGGAATTCTTTGTTGCATATCCCAACTCCCCCTGAGACACCTGCAGGGAGTGGGGTCACGGCCAGGGTCACCATTGTACAGCGCCTCTGGAGCAATTAGGGTTAAGTGCCTTGCTCAAAGGCACAGCGGGATATTTCACCTTGTTGGCTATGGTATTTGAACCAGTGACTTTTCGGTTACTGGCCCAAAGCTCTAACCTCGCTGTCCAACAATACATAAACTGTAACTAGACCTAACAAAAAGGAGAATTAGAGCTAAATGTGAGTGTGAGTTGAACTCATGTGGCTCTGGAGTCAGAACTTTATTTTTGTCATTGTCTCAGTTCCTTACAGGCTTTGAACAATAAAGCTATCTCTGTCAAATCCTTATCTTGAGAGTTATATTGAGGTTATAATATGCACATTTTCTACAGTATCTCCTTTTACCTCGGTTGAGGAAAAAAAACAATTTCTCTCATTGGACATGCCTATCCCAACTAACCGCAGTCTGTGATGTATGAACTCTTTGTTGCTCCTCACGCCACTCTCTCTACCGCCCACTCATAATCCTTCCTACTGCACCCCAGCTCTATCCCCAAGCCCTGACATGTCTCTGGGAACAGCAGTATCTCCCACTCCTATCTTGTTTTGCACTGATCTGTTAGCCTGGGGAGTTATTGTTTTGAGGAAATAACAGATGTTAACAGTTACAGTGCCTTCAGAAAGTATTCATACCCCTTGACTTATTCCACATTTTGTATTCAAAATGAATGCAAAATGGATTATATAGATTTTTCTCTCACCCATTTACACACACAATACCCCATAATGACAAAGTGAAAACATGCTTTAAAACTTTTGAAAATGTATTCAATTAAATACAGATATCTAATTCACATAAGTATTTCCCCCCCCCCCCAGGTCAATACTTTGTAGAAAAACATTTGGCAGAGATTAAAGCTGTGAGTCTTTCTGGGTAAGTCTCTAAGAGCTTTTCACCCCTGGATTGTGCAACATTTGCCCATTATTATTTTCAAAACTCTTGAAGCTCTGTCAAATTGGGTGATTATTTTCAGGTCTTTTAATAGATTGCCAAGTCAATGTAGCCCTTCCCTGCAGTCAGATGACCAAATCGCCCCATAGTCTCCTCATGGGTGAAATGTAAATCATATTTTTCATAATTTTCATAATCAACATAAAAATAAAAGAAATACGATGTTTCTGTCAAAGGATGTCATATTTCAGTCTTCTGTAATGTATATAAAGTGTAATATTGGGATGCAAACTCAAAATGTAATACAACTCTATATCTGACATGGTACAGGTGTCTTCTTTGAAGCCATGTGTGTGAGGTGTATACTTTTGTTTCAAAGTAGATTTGTTTAAGACTACCAAGAAACACTCTGCGTGATCTCATTTAGCCCACTGCAGTAAATAGTTATTAAGTCAAAACTGTAACTCTGCCACTCAGGAACATTCACTGTCTTCTTGGTAAGCAACTCCAGTATAGATCTGGCCTTGTGTTTTTGGATATTATCCTGCTGAAATGTGAATTAATCTCCCAGTGTCTGGTGTAAATCAACTGAACCAGGTTTTGCTTTAAGATTTTGCCTGTGCTTAGCTCCATTCTGTATTTTTTTTATCCTGAAAAATTCCCCAGTCCTTAACGATTACAAGCCTACCCATAACATAATGCAGCCACCACTATGCTTGAAAATATGGAGAGTGGTACTCAGTAATGTGTTGCATTGGATTTGCCCCAAACATAACACTTTGCATTCAGGACAAAAAGTGAATTGCTTTGCCAAATGTTTTGCAGTATTACTTTAGTGCCTTGTTGCAAACAGGATGCATGTTTTGGAATATTTTTTATTCTGTACAGGCTTCCTTCTTTTCCCTCTGTCAATTAGGTTAGTATTGTGGAGTAACTACAAAGTAGTTGATTCATCCTTATTTTTCTCTTATCACAGCCATTAAACTGTAACTGTTTAACATCACCATTGGCCTCATGGTGAAATCCCTGAGCGGTTTCCTTCCACTCCGGCAACTGAGTTAGGAAGAATGCCTGTATCTTTGTAGTGACTGGGTGTATCGATACACCATCCAAAGTGTAATCAATAACTTCACCATGCTCAAAGGGATATTCAAAGTCTGCTTTCTTATTTTTACCCATCTACCAATAGGTGCCCTTCTTTGTGAGGCATTGGAAAACATCCCTGGTCTTTGTGGTTGAATGTGTGTTGGAAATTCACTGCTCGACTGAGGGACCTTACAGTTAATTGTAAGTGTGGGGTACAAAGATGAGGTAGTCATTCAAAAGTCATGTTAAACACTATTATTGCACGCTGAGTGAGCCATGCAACTTATGTGACTTGTTAAGCACATTTCTACTCCTGAACTTATTTAGGCTTTCCCATAAAAAAAAGGGGTTGAATACTTACTGACTCAAGACATTTCAGTTTTAATTTTTTATTAATTTGTACACATTTTGAAAAACATTATTCCACTTTTACATTATGGGGTATTGAGTGCATGCCAATGACCAAAAAACATTTTATACATTTTATATTCAAGCTGTAACACAACAAAATGTGGAAAGGGGTGTGAATACTTTCTGAAGGCACTGTAAATGACTGATCCTAGTTGGATTGTAAATAGTGGATGGTATTATTCATGTAATTCTGGTAGAAGATCCCCGCTGGGGTGGCAGGTAGCCTAGTGGTTAGAGCATTGGGCCAGTAACCAAATAGTTTCTGGATCGATTCTCTGAGCTGACAAGGTAAACATCTGTTGTTCTGCCCCTGAACAACAAGGCAGTTACCACACTGTTCCCCAGGTAGGCTGCCATTGTAAATACAAATTTGTTCTTAACTGACTTGTCTAGTTAAATAAAATAAATTAAGATGTTCCATGGGTCATGGGTTCAATTTCATTAATGTAGACTACTTACCCAGTCTGGTCATTATGGAGACAGTGCCTTTCAAATGAATTTGACTGGTGACCATCATGGATTCAAATAGCCCAATGTAAACGAATGAAGACTGATGCTGAGTGGAGGGGGTAATCAGTTGAAATAAACTGATTGAAGACCATTGGAGCTGCCTGACAAGGATAGCCTATTTACAGATTCCTGGCGCCAGCAGTAGATTATAATTGGCCAAATAATTGTTCTCTGAGACATTTAACATTTAATTATATTGCCAAAACGGATTACATAAAATACACGTGAAAAAGCCAAAGACCAAGAAGGAAATGTATAAATAAACTGAATGAGCCACAATCACATCTAAGAGTTCTTCAAACGAGTTTCTTTGTTTCAAATAGCCTACAGGTTTTTTCATAAAGCACAGACTATTTTCGTTGACGTACATCATAAACTATATATTGCACAATCACCATACAGCCAGCAACAACGCTAAGAGATGATAACTTCGAACGCGGAGTGGCACATCGTGTGGAACCAACCACGAGCCGAGCCGCACATCCTCACATGCGCGCGCTCTCCAGCTACAGGCGCGCGGCCGTCCCAGGACAGTATAAAAATCCCGGGGAACTCTCCCAAGAGCACGGAAAGAACTGGATTTCTTAGGTGAGTGAGGAGTGGGGACATCTAATGGGCACCATATAGTCTACAAACGCGCTTGAGTCATGAGTGAAATAGCTAGTTTTAGTAGAAATATAAAGCATCTCTTAAAGTAGGCTAGATTTGATACCGAGATAGAGACTACTTATAAATTATTGCATTAAGGTTAGGCTACTGTACATTTAACATTTAAGTCATTTAGCAGACGCTCTTATCCAGAGCGACTTACAAATTGGTGCATTCACCTAATGACATCCAGTGGAACAGCCACTTTACAATACACATTGGCATTGAAAAGCAAGTAATTCATCTTCTGACTGTAGTGTGCAGATTAACCAGACTAAATGTATGGTAAAACTGTTAAAAATAGATTATTTGTAGGGGAAACTACAATACCTTATTAGTTTATAGCATAATGACTAGATGTAAAGTTTAATCTGAAACGTTTAATTGCATAGAACTAGTTTAGTTTTTAATCTAAAATAGCTCAGTGAGTACAGTTATGGACATTTAGCGTCCATGAAAGGTTATTTTTCCTATTTGTTTTATTGGCTCAGAGTAGTATTCTACTTTATTTAAAAAAATATTCTGCCAATTATTCCAATGTATTACCATTGTATCTTTGTATATTATTGTATTTATTTTCTATAGCTTTGATAGACAACCACTGTCTGACATGGGTCTATGTCTGTTTTCATAGGTGTATCTGTCTGTCAATCAATCATGAAGGCTGTGGCAATAATCCTTGCTCTGGCAGTCATCTCTGGTAAACCTGGGTTTACACTGTTCCCTTTTGACATTGTTATCAATTTATACAGTGCCTTGCAAAAGTATTCATACCCCTAGAATTTCTTCACATTTTATTGTGTTAGAAAGTGGGATTAAAATGGATTTAATTGTAATTCATTACAATTAACGACTATATTTTTGTTGTAAATGGTTTATTATTATTATTTGACTTTTTCTTCTACTTTGACATTACAGCGTATTTTGAGTAGATTGCTGACACAAAAAAATGACAATGAAATACATTTTAATGCCACGTTGTAACACAATAAAATGTGAAGAAATCCAGTGCAAGGCACTGTATATACAGTATATATATTTAGTATTAGTCAACTGTATATACAGTATATATATTTAGTATTAGTCAACTGTATATACAGTATATATATTTAGTATTAGTCAACGGTATATACAGTATATATATTTAGTATTAGTCAACTGTATATACAGTATATATATTTAGTATTAGTCAACTGTATATACAGTATATATATTTAGTATTAGTCAACTCTATATACAGTATATATATTTAGTATTAGTCAACTGTATATACAGTATATATATTTAGTATTAGTCAACTGTATATACAGTATATACATTTAGTATTAGTCAACTGTATATACAGTATATATATTTAGTATTAGTCAACTGTATGTGCATGAATGCATTTACTGACTCCTTGCTGGAATCAGTCTTTTAGGATATACTCTTACAATACTGTAACACTTGTATAATTAGGCTTCATACTGTACCAAGGCTCCACACTCTCTCATTACCAGACTGGATTTAACCCCCCTGATGGTGTATATTATGGAAACCTCACATCAGAGCTCTCTGTGTCCCCCTGCAGGCTGCCATGCCCGCGCTGTGCGCCAGGAAGAGGCCCTCCAGAACCACTGGGAGGAGAACGTTGAGCGCTTCTGGACCTACGTGTCTGAGATCAACAGCAGAGCCAACGGACTGGTGGAGAACCTCAAGGCCTCCCAGCTCAGCAGAGAACTTGAGTGAGTGGCACATTGTGACACTATTTTATTCTGAAGTGATATAGGCTCATACACTTTGCTTCATCGCTCTCCATTATCACCTTGTGCTGTGTGACTGTCCCTGACCATGCCTCCCTAATTTCCCCTCTCTCCCCCGTCCTCCCCCTGTGTCCCTGACCATGCCTCCCCTCTCTCCCCTGTCCTCCCCCTGTACCCTGTGTCCCCCTATGTCCCTGACCATACGCCCCCTCCTTCTCCTCTCTCCCCCATCCTCCCCCCTGTACCCCTGTGTCTCCCGAATTTCCCAGATGATGCCTCCCCTCTTTCCCCTCTCTCCTCCGTCCTCCCCCCTGTACCCCTTTGTCCCCTTACATCACTGGCCATGTCTCCCTCTACCCACTTTATGACCATCTCTGACCATGCCTCCCTCTCCGCAGCACCCTGATCACTGACACCATGGCCGAGCTGACCGTGTACAGGGAGGACATCCAGACCAAGTTGGGGCCCTATGCCCAAGACACAGCCGCCCTGCTGGGCCAGGACCTGCAGCTTCTGACCACCAAGCTCCAGACCGACATGGTTGACGCCAAGGAGCGCAGCACACAGTACCTGGGAGAGCTCAAGACTATGATGGAGCAGAATGCTGATGATGTCCACAACCGTGCCAACACCTACACCCGCAAACTGAAGAAACGCCTTAACAAGGACACCGAGGAGATCCGCAAGTGAGTATAGATGGCAACAGCTAATGTACTGTAACAGCTTGATTTCCAACATAGAATAATATGTCTTCCAAGTGATGCTAACCCCCTCTGCCTCTCCCACCCAGCACCGTGGCCACCTACCTGGGAGAAATCCAGTCCCGTACCTCCCAGAACATGGATCTCGTGAAGGAGCGTGTGGAGCCCTTCGTGAGTCAGGCCCACGACACCGCCGCCAAGAGGCTGGGCAGCTTCACTGACCTTCTGAAGAACCAGGCCCAGGACCTGAGCCAGCAGGTCTCCACCCAGGCCGAAGGCATGCGCGAGCAGCTGGAGGCCACCGCCGAGGACCTGCGCATCACCCTGGAGGGCAAGATCGATGAGCTCAGCAACCTGATCGCCCCCTACGCCGCCAAGATCCGTGAGCAGCTCCAGACCGCCATGGACAAGGTCAAGGAGACCGCTGTATAAATGGACCCAGGGGAGGGAGGGGTTTGGAGGACCGGTGTCCCGCCACTGCACCCCTGTTTAAGTAGGGGTGGGGGTTGTGAAGCACTGTGCCACCATTCACCTAGCTACCACAGAGAGGAGGAGGGAGTTAAGTGTTACTGATGCTGTTTTCACTGTGTTGGCACTGTGTGTTTTGGTTGAGGGGGGTTGATAGAGAGAGAGGGGTGAGGATGACAGAGCTTTGAAGGGGTCTTGAGCAGACAAACACAGTCCTTTATGTCTGTTCAGGCCTGTTCAAACACACAAGAGGCCATTGTTTTTAACCTGCTTCGCTTGTCTTCCTCGTTATAAGTGCTCTAGATGTCTCCTCCAAATTGTTCTACTATCAGGTTTCTAAGGCTGCTATATGGGATGCAAGGGGGGTTGAAACAGTATCTAACAATCGTGAGCCAAATTGTCTCTGGCCCATTCCAGCGCTGTCCCTGTCCTTCATTTCAATAACTGCACTGAACTAAGACTGGGCTTATCTCCAGCACTAGCATCAGTCTGTCCAGAACCAAAGGAGCAGAACCACTCCATGCCTTGCTTGTCTATGATGCTGTATCTACACCTGCTCTGTAGGCTCTGTATTTGTTGTGATTCATATAGAAGTGTATTTACTATGACTGTGATATGACGCGAATATGACAATGAAACTAAAAGGCATACTTCACGGGGTCCATATACTACCTGTCTGTATTATTTCAGTTTGGCCAGAGTGTCTCTTCCACTTCACAATGTAACACGCCCTGCTGCTCACCATAGCACACTGTTTGTCTGGCTGTCTGGCTGACTGCAGTGTGCTACCCAGCGCTGCAGAAATAAAATATGCTTGTTGCTCAATTGTCAGTGTGTAACGGTTGTTCTCCTCCTCTTCGTCCGAAGAGGAGGAGTAGGGATTGGACCAAAGCGCAGCGTTGTGATATGACATAATGATATTTATTAAAGTAAAGACGAAACACGAAAATACTTCAACAAACTACAAAACAAATAAACGAACGTAGACAGACCTGAACTATAGAACTTACATATACACGAAGAACGCATGAACAGGTACAGACTACACAAACGAACGAACAAACGAAACAGTCCCGTGTGGTGCACAAACACGGAAGACAATCACCCACAAACAAACAGTGAGAACAGCCTACCTTAATATGGTTCTCAATCAGAGGAAACGTCAAACACCTGCCTCTAATTGAGAACCATATCAGGCAACACATTAAACCCAACATAGAAACACAATACATAGAATGCCCACCCCAACTAACGCCCTGACCAACTAAACACATACAAAAACAAGAGAAAACCGGTCAGGAACGTGACACAGTGTGTTCTTTTCTTGTCAAACATTTATCAACTTTTTTCAACTTTGACATTTCTTTATTTTTAGTTACAATGACAAATGAGGTAGTTAATATAGCTGAATAGATGGATCTTCATCTTACAATCTATGGTTGATGAACACACAAAACAAATCATTTATAAATTCCCTCTATCATGCACCATGTTCTGATAACAATGATAAGCTGAACCAGGTTAGTTACAGCTTGGGTTGGGGAGAAACCACAAACAATGTAAGTTGAATTGAGATCGTTAGGTTATAATGTCACGTAACATCACATCTGGAGGCTCCAGAAATAGGTTGGAAAGAATGTCCTCGTCATGTCATGCTCTATCTTCTTTTCTATCATCTTTTCCCACCTCCAGATCCCATGTCTTTAACCCCGAAACACCAACCCTAAACCCCCTGTAGACAGTTCTCTACTACCTGTACACTCATAAACACACACATGTTCCTTATAATACACTTTCTTCAGGCTGTTGTTACATATGTTTATAGGGATATGTCTGACGATTTTCAGTAAGGCCTTCTTTCAGGGTACCTATCCTTCTCCCTAACCCACATCCCCCTTTCACCTTTTCTTTTAGGACCCTCCCCCACCACCCATACACCCTTCTCCACACACACTGTCAATTCATCTCCTAATCTGTACAGATGGTGCTTGATTGACCAAACGCTAAAGGGCCTTTCCGCCCCCTCCTGACCTGCAGGTCTTTCTTTCTCTTTTGTCCCCTTTCCTCCCTCCTTCCGTAACCTCCCTCCCTCTCTCCCTGCTTCCCCGGTCCTGGCTTGTCTGGATCTGCTCTCACATTCCTTTCTCCTTATCCCAGCAGGTTTCGTGAACCATGTTTGTGTTTTCATCTACTACAGTTAAAGTCAGAAGTTTACATACACCAAAGCCAAATACATTTAAACTCAGTTTTTCACAATTCCTGACATTTAATCCTAGTAAAAATTCCCTGTCTTAGGTCAGTTAGGATCACCACTTTATTTTAGTAATGTGAAATGTTAGAATAATAGTAGAGAGAATGATTTATTTCAGCTTTCAGTTCTTTCATCACATTCCCAGTGGGTCAGAAGTTTACATACACTCAATTAGTATTTGGTAGCATTGCCTTTAAATTGTTTAACTTGGGTCAAACATTTCGGGTAGCGTTCTACAAGCCTCCCACAATAAGTTGGGTGAATTTTGGCCCAATCCTCCTGACAGAGCTGGTGTTACTGAGTCAGGTTTGTAGGCCTCCTTGCTCGCACAAGCTTTTTCAGTTCTGCCCACAAATGTTCTATAGGATTGAAGTCAGGGCATTGTGAAGGACACTCTAATACCTTCACTTTATTGTCCTTAAGCCATTTTGCCACAACTTTGGAAGTATGCTTGGGGTCATTGTCCATTTGGAAGACTCATTTGCAACCAAGCTTTAACTTCTTGACTGATGTCTTGAGATGTTGCTTCAATATATCCACATAATTTCCCTTCCTTATGATTCCATCTATTTTGTGAAGTGCACCAGTCCCTCCTGCAACAAAGCACCCCCACAACATGATGCTGCCACCCCCGTGCTTCACGGTGTTCTTTGGCTTGCAAGCCTCCCCCTTTTCCCTCCAAACATAACGATGGTCATTATGGCCAAACAGTTCTATTTTTGTTTCATCAGACCAGAGGACATTTCTCCAAAAAGTACCATATTTGTTCCCATGTGCAGTTGCAAACCGTGGTCTTGTTTTTTTCATGGCGGTTTTGGGGCAGGGGCTTCTTCCTGGATGAGCGGCCTTTCAGGTTATCTCGATATAGGACTCGTTGTACTGTGGATATAGATACTTTTGTACCTGTTTCCTCCAGCATATTCACAAGGTCCTTTGCTGTTGTTCTGGGATTGATTTGCACTTTTCGCACCAAAGTACGTTCATCTCTAAGAGACAGAACACGTCTCCTTCCTGAGCGGTATAATGACTGCGTGGTCCCATGGTGTTTATACATGCGTATTATTGTTTGTACAGATGAACGTGGTACCTTCAGGCGTTTGGAAATTGCTCCCAAGGATGAACCAGACTTGTGGAGGTCTACAATTGTTTTGCCTAGGTCTTGGCTGATTTATTTTGTTTTTCCCATGATGTCAAGCAAAGAGGCACTGAGTTTGAAGGTAGGCCTTGAAATACATCCACAGGTACACCTCGGATTAACTCAAATGATGTCAATTAGCCTATCAGAAGCTTCTAAAGCCATGACATAATTTTCTGGAATTTTCCAAGCTGTTTAAAGGCACAGTCAACTTAGTGTATGTAAACTTCTGACCCACTGGAATTGTGATACAGTGAATTATAAGTGAAATAATCTGTCTGTAAACAATTTTCGGAAAAATGACTTGTGTCATGCACAACGTAGATGTCCTAACCGACTTGCCAAAACTATAGTTTGTTCACAAGAAATTTGTGGAGTGGTTGAAAAACGAGTTTTAATGACTCCAACCTAAGTGTATGTAAACTTCTGACTTCAACTGTATGTTTATAGATATTCCACCCTTCTCTCCCATATAAGATACACAGACGTGCACGAAGGTACACACACACACAGGTACATAGGTACACAAATGCTATGATAATTGCTTTTGATGGATCTATAGTTAGTTTTTAATTTTTGCAATTTGACTTGTAATATCGCTGACCTTGCTGCTATCTTGGACCCAGTCTGTGTTGCAAAATAGATTTTATCTAAGAGATTTTAGGTTTATACCTGGATAAATCCTGTTTAAAAGAACATGTAAACACCAGAAACACACAGTAATAGTAAGGTATTCTGTCAGAGCAAACAAAGCATGGAGTTTTTTGAGTGTAGTTAATTGACAGAACATGTGCGTCACAAAGTTTGCCTCCGAAGCGTAGGATAGAGGCCAGCAAGTATACATTTAGGCTGGAAGCCAGGCAGTGAAGGCCACCACTTATCCCTCCTCTCTGCTCCACCAATCCCCTACTGCAAAAAGCACTTACACCTACAATACTTTAGTATTGTTGTTAATGGTAGTTTTAATAAACTAAACAAAGTTTATTCTCACTGCATACAATAGCACTATGGGCATCTTTATTTTTGAAGTTGAAGCACCGTTTCGTGATCAAGTCTATAAGTATGAACACAAGCACCTTAAAATGTGCTCACACATCCTTTTTTAACCAGGAAGAAAACGGTAGAAAAAATACTCCATGCAAGCAATAACTGTGTCTAGTAAACCACCTCTACTCAACCCTAAGCATAAAAAGTAGCATACCATTTCAAGTGTGTGACCTTGTATTCAATTAGAAGACAAGAAGAGCAACAATGACTACAATGACCTCTCCCCTAAATCAGGTCACACTCCTAATAACAACCTCTGTGTTGAAGTGCATTGCATGCAACATCATTGAAGGTGAGTGAGTAAGTTATTGAGTCACAGTTTGTTTCTGTTCCTCCTTTACTGGAAGGCCGTGTTTGGGTGAAGTGTCCTACACTATAGTAAACCCTGTATGTATTTGCAACGGTCTGGCCAAGGAGAAAACAGGAAAACCACAAGCATTCTGCCAGTCAGCACTTCTTCTCACATACTATACTGCAGCTCCTGGGACTCTCTGGCTCCGGCTGAAGCAACAAAGGGCTCCAGCTAGCAGGTGTTGGCATAGCAAAACAGACAGTAACCCCCGACAACCCCCCCACAGAGATTTTACCTCTTACTACCCTTCCTCCGCCCTCTTCCCCCATCTTGGTGCTGGAACACAAACCATTCACCACAGGAGCCCTTTGGCAAAAGAAGGGGGGAAAAACAGTCTTTTATCAGGCGGCTTGTTATTGCAATTCATGAGCGAGTGAGACATGCACGTTCACGCCTCATGCAGCACACAAAGACTCACACACTCTGCCACAGGTGAGGAATGGGTACTGTGTGATTAAGAGGTGCAAGACAATGGTCATCTGTGCATCATAATAGGGTTTCATATGGCTAAAGCCATCAGCACCAAATGGGCACCCTGCCGTGGGCAGCAAGGGGCTGGGTGTAAAGAGGGAAGTGCTGCAATGAGGAAAACATACCCCTCCAGCACTAATGAGAGGTTACTATAGTTCAACAAACTGTAGTCCACTACCCCTGTATGCTCCAACACAGAGAATGACCTTCTAGACTTACTTCCCTATTTTAAGAATAGTCCAAATAAAGACATAAGACTCTCGAGTCAAATAACTACAAATCTGGTGTTTTCAGAGTTGTGTCCATGTGATTATTTACACTAAACCCCTGTACCACACCAAACATGACACATACACACACACACACACGCACGCACACACACACACACACACACACACACACACACACACACACACACACACACACACACACACACACACACACACACACACACACACACACACACACACACACACACACACACACACACACACACACACACACACACACACACACACACACACACACACACACACACACACACACACACACACACACACACACACACACACACACACACACACACACACACACACACACACACAGACAGACACTGACACCCACAAAAAAAGAAGAAGGTGACATACACTTTGCCAGACTTTGTAGTTCTTGGACGTGGAGTTACGTCCGGGCTATTCTAGTACAGTAGAGGTTTGTTGAGCCCAGCTTCTCTCTGTTGGAGACAGCACAGAGGAGCACTAATATAATGGACTTCTATCAGATCTACATAACAGTGGACAAATATGATGCTGTGGATGCTGTATCACATGATAACACCGATAACACAGATCTGTGTGAGGTCAGTGAAGGGCAATGAGACTGAAAGTAGATCAGAGGGGAAGAAGCGCACATGTTATAGGCCTAATTTATATATTATGAAATTGATATGTGTCAATAAGGATTCCGTCACATAGCTTTCATTTATTCAGAGAAGTCAGAACAGAGATGACTTCAGGGAAGGGAGGAGGGAAGGATGGAATGGGGCCCAAATACTTGCCTTGTCAAAAAGACTAAGGGCTGGATTCAATCCGTATCGCCAGAAGATCTGCATTAAAATGCAAAGGTCATTGAAAGCAGTCAACGCAACGGTGGGAACACAGCCTTTAATTATCGGTCACAGATCTTCAGTGTTATGGATTGAATAGAGCCCTAAATGGTCTGGTGGACTCAGAGACAGATCTGCACTGAGCACCAGAGTCAATGCAGTGCTGTTTAGTGATGCCACTGCAGAACTGTATCAATATCTTACCTAGTATAAGTATCTTGTGACCTAGTTTAATGGTCATAGTCCACTTTAGGTCTGTATCTCTGTGCACTCACAGTCTGATGATTTGCAATGGATATTTTATGACAAATTAATATCACATTATAAAACCTAAGGCAGGTTGAGAACCCCCCCCAGATCAGACTGTGAATTACAGATACAGTCAAATAAATACATTCCCACAAAATCTGATTAAATAAGTGTGGTTTGAAACAAGGCAGGACAAGGACCATACCTCAGCTGGGCTCTCCAAAAAAGGGAGACGGGGGAGTGTTGGTTAATCTGGAGGAGAAGGTGGCCACTCTTGGTGTGCTCTTCATTGGGCGATGCGGGGACACCATAGGTCAGAAGTGGTGACTACTGATTACGTCAGCGTCCTGGGATATATAGAGGGACTCCGTCAGTCTGTCAGACACACTCTGGTTATTTTCTCTCTGAGACGGGAAAACAGGTAAGATTAACCTACTTTTCACTGGCATTTCTAGAGACTTCCTTTCATTGTTATTACTTCAAATATCTATCTTTGCATGTGTTTGCTCTTATCCGAGCAAACACATAGGCCGGTATATCTGCGACTTTTGTTCATCAGTTTATTTACTAAAAATAAATGCACGAGAATGTTGCCAATGCAGTTGTTTATTTTATACCCCAAACTTTCCATAAATCTATACCAGTCTCTCAAAATCTGTTTGCGGTATTTTGGCGACATCTAGGTGTAATTTATACAGCGGGAAAGACATCCAGCCTACCTTCTGTTTCTGAGCGCCATCCAATGCTCAGGACAGATATTGATATAATACATTTTTATGTTAGTCTACTAATTTAATCAAATGCAGGTCAAGTTTAATCTAAAATGTAAGTTTTTTTTTCTTGCTAATGTAAAGCCACCAATCGAAGATGTGTGATGGCTAGATAACGCAAAGGGAGCTGTCCACTGTGCTGACCGCACGGGAGCGCTCTTTCACTAGCCACATGTGCAGCTGAACGGTTTCAGCTATAACACATAACAGCTTTTGATCATGTTCACTTGTTTAGCACAACTCCTGATGAAGTCCTGACAGCACAACGCTTCGATTGATGGAGGATATTAAAGGCAGGGTGTTTTGTTACTAAATTTGTCCTTCGCTTGCAGCCAACAGTCAAGATGAAACTGTCCATTGCCATTGCCGTGTTGATGCTTGTGTTCGCCGCACACACAGGTATGAAGCCGTACCCATTTAGGCATCCATTACACTCTAACTCTATCTAGTCATTAACATTGCTCCTTCACCTCCTTCAATACTGGCGTCAATACTAATGCATTATCACTGGTGATACGTGTGTGATGTTTCTCTATCACACAAACACATGCACATGTACATGCATATACACACTAACACAGCCTCACACACAAATACACTTGATAACAGCCGATACAAATCCATTACAACTATATGCCTAAGTCTGACCTCAAATACACAATACAAATGTATTATTATGAACACACGTGTACCATCACTCTCTCTCTCTCTCTCTCTCTCTCTCTCTCTCTCTCTCTCTCTCTCTCTCTCTCTCTCTCTCTCTCTCTCTCTCTCTCTCTCTCTCTCTCTCTCTCTCTCTCTCTCTCTCTCTCTCTCTCTCTCTCTCTCTCTCTCTCTCTCTCTCTCTCTCTCTATCACTCTCTCTCTATCACTCTCTCTCTCTCTCTCTATCACTCTCTCTCTCTATCACTCTCTATCACTCTCTCTCTCTATCACTCTCTCTCTCTCTCTCTATCACTCTCTCTCCACCTTTCTATCTTCATGATGAAGCCCTCTGTCTCCCCATTTTCCTGACTATTTCCAGTTCTCTGTTCATAGTTCTAACACTCTCCCCTTCTGTTCATAGTTCTAACCCTGCCTCCATTCTCTCTCTCTACAGAGGCTCAGGAGGCTGAGAAGACCATTGAGGAGCATTTCGCCACCTTCGGCAATCAGATGAAGGAGCTAAGTGATGACCTGACCGTCAAGACCAAGGACATAGTTGAAAAGATTGGGGACAGCGAGTTCGTCACCAAAACCAGGTACACGCACGCACACACACCCCAAAACATAACCCAACATTAAATTCATTGGAGATCTACATTAGTACTCTGAAATAATTAAAGACTGAAATGACTCACTGTGTGTCTGTCTACCCGTCTCCAGGACCTGGTTCACTGAGCAGTTTGACAAGATGAAGGCCAAGATTGATGAGACCTTCCCCAAGCAGTAGTAAACCTGTACACCTCTGACCCTGCCTGTCTAAGAGCCCCCCCCCCCCCCCCACCACCAATACGCTGTTTGCTCTGTCTTGTCTGGTGACGCGGTTGCTGTGACGCTGACACTTGCGTTGTGCCGACAGACACCAAGGTTATATTCCCCCTCTGTGAAGAGGCCGACGTCATCTCTGTGTAATTGTTATGGCTTGCTTTAATAACCTGGAACACAATGAGCTGAACAATAAAGATACCTTTGTGATAAAACTATATTTGTGGGTTGTTATATTATGCATTTGATTTGCTACAGTAAGAAGTCAACCTGTTCATTTTTAAAGAGACCAATGAGTCCAGACAATGACAAGTTAGAAGTTATCCTGAACAATGAGTTTGATCGACATTGATTTTGATTTGACATGTGTCTCTTCAACTAATATATGAGGGGCACATCAATCAATCAATCAGATATATATATAAGCTCTAAGTACTATACAGAAACCCAGCCTAAAACCCCAAACAGCAAGCAATGCAGATGTAGAAGCACGGCTTCATAAGGATATAAATGATATGAAGACCTGTACACATAATACAGACAGTATGCATAACATGTATAAAAAACAGTGCAGAAAGACCAAACATTGACTTCGTCTCTGTTTATGATGCATTGTGGGATAGGTGTAGGATGTTAATGTGGTCAAAGTGAATGGTCAGCTGACCAGTATAACACAGGGGTTAAAAACACCATCATGGTGGCCAGATAAAGAATCTGCATTCTGACTGAAAGATACTATACTTAAAAGCAGTCTGCAACACATGTAATTTCACATTTTCCCCAGACACTTCTCTAACTGAGATTCAACAGTAAGACAAGTGTCTGTCAATGGCCCCTTTCTTCCATTCAACATGTTGGTTGTGTGCAGCCCTGAAAAGTATCTCTATGAACAATGTTCAATCTCTTGAAACTTCATGTTCCTGTGCTAAGATATGTTTACCCTAAAAAAAGATACAAACTTGTGTCACAATCACAAATGGACTCTGGATTGATGCTGTTATTGAGCTCTCCTTAACAATGAACACTCTGTAAAGCAATACAACAGACATACTTTGATGCTCTGGATATAATGTATCACTCTGGATATCCACACATCAATAGCTTTATTGAGAGATACTAACCTGGTCAAATAATTCTGCAGAATGAATTAATAGCAGAGAGTTTTCTATGAGAGATAGTGGTCTATCCATCTATTTCAATAGCAGACACCAAAGGGCAATTGGGAGCACTACACTTGCTGCTGGTCCTCCATTTCACAAGGCCCGTGCTAAAGTCACTGTTTATCCTGAGTTAATGATTACTATGCTGTCCCTGTTTACTGGGATCTGCTCCTGTGTTTGACCAGAGGTCAAGGGTCAGACGTAGGGGGGTTGGAGGGGTTCCAGGGGGCAAGAGGGCTGTGCACCCCACCAGGTAATACTCATATTTTCACCCTATTTCCTGGTGAAGTGTCATGACAGTAGGCAGCTTTAATCTGCTCTCTGTACCCTCTTCTCCCACAACAACCAACTACTGTGCTGTGTCTGTCGACAGGACCAGAGGTGAAGAGGCCAATGGACAAAGGGCATCTATGGAAAATCAATAGTGGGAAAACAAGATTTGTAAATGACATCCACAGTTGGTCAGGTATCAATGTATCATTCAGCATTGAGCCTGAAACTGATGTGTTGCAGAGAGAGAGAGAGAGAGAGAGAGAGAGAGAAGAGAGAGAGAGAGAGAGAAGAGAGAGAGAGAGAGAGAGAGAGAGAGAGAGAGAGAGAGAGAGAGAGAGAGAGAGAGAGAGAGAGAGAGAGAGAGAGAGAGAGAGAGAGAGAGAGAGAGAGCGAGAGAGCGAGAGAGAGAGAGAGAGAGAAAATATTAAGATTAATGTAACCTTTTGGAAAATGCAAGGATGAAAGTTTAACATGAGAGGCTTTTTTAAATGTGTTGCTAGGAGTTAGTGTTTATTTTGCGCAAAAATTGATACTGTAGCAGCTGACACAAGTAATTTATCTTATTTCAAGATATTTTGTGTTAACCGTTTTTTAGGTTAAAATAAGCAAAATGATCTTCCAATGACGCTAGATAATTTATCTGGGTAAAAAAAAAATATATATACTCTGCTCAAAAAAATAAAGGGAACACTTAAACAACACAATGTAACTCCAAGTCAATGACACTTCTGTGAAATCAAACTGTCCACTTAGGAAGCAACACTGATTGACAATAAATTTCACATGCTGTTGTGCAAATGGAATAGACAAAAGGTGGAAATTATAGGCAATTAGCAAGACACCCCCCAAAACAGGAATGATTCTGCAGGTGGTGACCACAGACCACTTCTCAGTTCCTATGCTTCCTGGCTGATGTTTTGGTCACTTTTGAATGCTGGCGGTGCTCTCACTCTAGTGGTAGCATGAGACGAAGTCTACAACCCACACAAGTGGCTCAGGCAGTGCAGTTCATCCAGGATGGCACATCAATGCAAACTGTGGCAAAAAGGTTTGCTGTGTCTGTCAGCGTAGTGTCCAGAGCATGCAGGCGCTACCAGGAGACAGGCCAGTACATCAGGAGACGTGGAGGAGGCCGTAGGAGGGCAACAACCCAGCAGCAGGACCGGTACCTCCGCCTTAGTGCAAGGAGGTGCACTGCCAGAGCCCTGCAAAATGACCTCCAGCAGGCCACAAATGTGCACTCACTGATCATCTAAGCCAATCCAATCAGTCCACCACTTCCCACCCAAAAACAGACCATCGGTCAGTGGTCACCAAAACAAGAACAACGTACACATGGAACCAAGAAAAAGCGCTTTGAGAAGTCCTCTAATTCAAATAAAGTGACTTGATTCCACTAAACAGATTGGACAATACTGAGAACAAACACTAAGGTAAAGTGCTCCCTAAAATGCTCTTTCAGTTACTTTGAATTGTGTAGTTTCTAGCTGTTTTTATACTGGAGGCCAGCTGTTATGAGTGATAATGTTGATTACAGAAATATATATACATATCAGTGATATATCATTTGAACGTATGATTCGTTTTGTTTGGGGTGATGAAAAATGTAATGTATTGTTTATTGAATCATTTCATCATATGTAATATCTCTTTTCTAAGTGAGATGTGTATTTTAACCAAATCTTCCCATTCTGTTTCTATGACAGATGCCAGGGAAACTGATGCTAGTTACTCTCCTCTTGCTCATTCAAGGTGTGGCTGTGCATTTCAACATTTTTTACTGTCTATCTAGACTATCCTCCATTGAACTGTTGACATGGACTGGTAGTAGTTCGAGTATGGTTTTCAACCTACTGTAACCTACTGTAACCTCTCTCCTCCATAGCATGTGTGTCCATGGTGGCCCAGACGCCAGCCCCAGGGGGCTCTGACTCTGAGGGGGTTCTGCAGCGGGCAACAGAGGCATACAGGTACAAACAGACACACAGTCACCATGGCCGCCCTTGCCGTTTTAAGGATAAAGGTAAAAGGCGTGCACTCAGTAGATGCTGCTTCCAACTGATTTATTATTGTGTGTGTGTGTCTTACAGGGCAGCCAAAGTTAAAGCCCAGAGAATAAGAGAGGTGGTGCAGGCCTTTGCTGGTGCGTACTACGAGGACCACATCAAACCAGTGGCTGATCCCTACATGGACTGGGCCTCAGCCTCCACCAGTTCCTTCTGGGACAGAGTCAAGGAGAAGATGGACCAGTACAGACCCATCTAATGGCACCTGAATCTAAGGCAGACGAACACCCACCCAGCTCACTGCCAGCACATATACTCATGCAAGGTGATACTAGGGCTGATTCTATGTTCATGTGAACTAAGGATTACAACTAGGACATTTGTGTTACAATGTTTCAGAACAGCGCGTGAACACTGTTGTATAATTTGGCCGGTGAACGAGGACACCCGTTTACTAGTGTTTCATTAACCTCAGCACAAGGGTGGTGATAGTTTTAAAACTGCCGTAGAGTGTATTAGTAATCAAATCATTATGGCTCACATATTGCATCTAAGTGAGTCAATTAACTATTGTGAATGACCAAAATGAATGAACACTAAAGAAAATAAATTGTACCATTACAGTGTTGTGCCTTTTCATAAACTTTCCCTTGACAAGGTCTACACTGCTAACATTCATTAATCTCTGAACTGAATGAAGTAGAAAGCTGAGAGAGACTGAGAATAGATTTTTACAGGGAATGACAAAGAGGGAGAGAAAGAAAGAGACAGAAAGAAAGAGACAGAAAGAAAGAGACAGAAAGAAAGAGACAGAAAGAAAGAGACAGACAGAAAGAGACAGACAGACAGACAGACAGACAGACAGACAGACAGACAGACAGAGACATCAGTGATGGGAGTGACATCTACAGACTGTGCTGAAATGGGAGAGTTATCTACAGACTGTGCTGAAATGGGAGTGACATCTACAGACTGTGCTGAAATGGGAGTGTTATCTAGGTGAGAGTTGACAGTTGAGATGCAAGGTTCAGCAGGTGTGTCTGGCTGGAGGGGAGATGTGTGTGACCTGCAGGACGTTTCTCTCAGCTCTCACTGTGTGACCTGCAGGACGTTTCTCTCAGCTCTCACTGTGTGGACTGCAGACATCGATCCTGGAACACAGTCAACACACTCAGGGCCCTGTTTCATTCAATCAAAACCATAGTCTGACTAACTGGGATACATGAAACACGTTCAAATAGACAGTGAGAATGGACCTTAGCGTGAATAAACCGTTGAGATACTTTTTGTTAGACACTGTGAAGAGTGTTTTTTTGTTGTTGAGTTTGTGAATTATGAATGTGTGCAAGAATACAGATTTCAATGAGTTACATAGAGGCAGTCAAACATACTGGTTTATGTTCCACACAAATGTTGACAAATCAATTATGGAAAACTTTCAGACACAGTTAAAATGCTTAACATGATCATTCATTCAAAAAAAATCTCTTTCATGCACTGATATGCAAACGTTTTTGAGGAGAATTTAGGCTTTCCTACATATGCAGAAGAGTGCATTGCAGCATAAATAGATTTCAGAAACGAATCCAAGTGATAATCTGGATGCATTGCGTCACCTGTCTCAAGTGCAATGGACTTTGTTTAGGCAAACGAGTGTGTGGATGTTTGTCCTATAGGTACAGTGGGTTCTGGTGTGTCTGGTGCGTGGGTGTGTGTGTGTGTGTGCGTGTGTGTGTGTGTCCGTGTAGGTGTTTGTGTGCGTGCGTGCCTGTGTGCATACTCATTAGATGACGTTTGTTTACACTCCTCCCTATATCATGGTGCCTACTTGTCCAGATTTCTTTACAGACAACTCAGCCACCAAAGGAGACTGTCATTTAATTCACTGGGATCTGTACACCCACTACAACAGGAGGTCATCTTTTTCTCTCTCTATTCTCAACTTTATAGATATATTATTTCAATGCTCTAGTATCTCTAAAAATATAAATGTATTAATGTATTAATTATTTATTTTCTCATGTATTTTAAGATGCAACTTCCTTTCGTATCAATTATAGTTTCATTGATGCCTGATCAGAAAGGTGTGATTTCTAGTCTATTAAATAGACAGGCATTGCATTTAACTTCATCTAAATAATGCATATAAATTCCTATTGTGTTTGTTTTTTTCTTTCAGAAATGAACGGAAAATTGGCATTAGCCTTAGTGCTTGCACTCCAAGGTAAGACCTAGAACCTGCAACACACAGGTACCTTCATGTGCGTGTAAAATGTGTTTACTGTTCTCAGATGATTCATTCATAGATTTTAGATGTGTATGATTTTTATTTTTTTTGCAAAAATGTTACATATCCATTATTTAGCTGGAATGGAAGGTTCGTATCCTGTATACTTGACTGTGATATGTGGTTGTCTCACCCAGTTAGCTTAAGATGGATAAGAGCATCTGCTAAATGACAAACATGTAAAATATAAAGGTTTTACATACAGATCTCAAATTACTGTGCTGAATACTTTTTGGTAAAAAAAAAAAAATACTGTATATTGATGTCACAAATGTATCATTTGTACAGTTCTTTACAAAACATGTAACTGATTGTCACATTTGACTGTGTAAAACCTAGCAGTAATACAACTTCTTTCTGTGTGAGAGGCGGATATATAACATGTTGCTAAAAACATGATTATTTGTCTCTGAAATGAAACCCTCGTGATATTTTAAACAAAGACATGGCTGTCATTGAACAACCCCAAGCCATGATTACATAGTGACAAAACACACCAATCTCTTCCATAATGTCTTTAAACAACAAAAGCAAATTTACCAACATTTATGAAAATGAATATATAGCGTTCATTCCAGCCGTTTATACAACAGAAGGTAATAGCTACCTTTGACCTGCAGCGGTGAACATGTCAGTGACAGTGAGAGAATATGTCAGCAACAGGAATCCATAGCACAGTTAGTTGTATGTTTATCTGAGAGGTGAAAGGCCTTGAACTGTGATGGACTTGTGGAGGTGATAGACCGACTACGTTGAGCAGTGACACTATGGGCATCAGACACTACTGCTACACAATCTGCAGGGGTAAGAGAGACCTCAGACGTCAGGTTGAAATGGCCTTGGATTATTTCAGCCGAGTTTACTCATCATGAGAGCGATCAAACCAAGTGACCGAACTATCTCCATTACACAGACACTAAATCAACCTTACTCACACACACTGCATGGTTGTGCGAAGCATTTTAGTATATTAGGGCTATTTTGTGGCTATAGTTAGTCCAGTGGTTTTAGATACTCTATAACAGCAGTCAATCAAGTTGAGCAAGTGCAATGAATTAATAAATACTATCTCTTCCCTGTCTCCCCTCCAGTCTCTTTGTGCCTGTGTCAAGTACCAGAGCCAGACAAGGAGCTGGTGGAAAAGTATGAGACCATGAAGTCTGTGTTCTACAAGAGGCTGATGAATGCCTACAGCAAGGTGCAGGCTGCTGTGGGGCCTATGACTGAGAGCCTGGGCCAGGGCCAGGGCCAGGCTGCCAAAGACTACATCGAGGAGCTGCAGGGCAACCCCAAATTCCTGAGCGCTGTCAAGATCGGAACGTGAGTGCCCCACCGCGACACAACCAAGTTAACTTGTCGCGTCAATCCAGACCCTGCACTGAGTCAGTCTGTCAGTCTGTCAGTCTGTCGATGTCCTGTTGTCCTGCTTGTTTTTCTGTCTATCCGTTTGTCTGATTTACTGTCAGTTCTTCTGTCAATCTGCCCATAACTTTGAAATAGGATTTCAAATGATTATAGGATCTTAGATATTGGCCCTTCATGCCTATCAACATGTTACCTAGATATTTTACCATTCTCTATTAACCAGTGGACACATCAGAACTTAAACTACCCTTTCAGGTATTTCAATTACATTTCAAAACAAATATTAAGGTCATCTTTATTTGAAAAAACAAATAGTTGGAAATACGCTTGGAAAGCATTTGAAAATACTTAAATACACTGGCTCAGATATGTTCCCATGCATTTAACCCAGGTTTTTGAAATGCTTTCAAATACAATTTGGAAGACTACTTGTTTTAGTTTTCTCAAATAACCATTCAAATACTCAAAGAAAAGCACTCAAATACACATGTATTTGAACCCAGGTCTGGGACACATATGATGGCTGTTAACCTACAACATCACTGACATCTCCTCCTGTCTCTGTGTGTGTGTTGTCCAGTGGTCTGGCCCAGGAAGCAGCACCCTTGGTGGACAAGGCCCGTATGGCCGGCCTGGGTCTGTACGGACACTATGTGCGCCCCCATGTCGGCACCTACCTGGACGAGGCCATCACCTCCATCAAGGTTTACCTCGACAAAGTCCTGCCTGCAGAGGATTGAGCCCTAGATAACCTCCGTCGCATCGGACCACCCCACACGCTTGTACCTTTCCACACAGGGCTTGGCTCTGCTTTAGCTGTGCTTCTGATACATGTATTAAATGCTAGAGGGGGGAAATACCTGAAGGTGATTGAGAAGAGAAATGCACAACGCAAAACGCATCCCCTCCCGTTTTCTATGTCAACACTTTCCTCGACATGACTATTCAAGGGAAACGAAAGTCAAAGCATGGTAGATAGGAAGATTGACATCTCGAAAGAGCTTTAACATTCATGCAACATTGTGCATGTATATAACTACGTGTCTGATACTCTAACAGGAGTTTGTGTGTGTGTGTGTGTGTTTGTGTTTAATAAAGATCTGAAAGTTGAAACTCTCGACTGATACTTGTGCATCATGTTTAATTAGGGTACGAAAAACATTTTTACTCATCCATATGAATAATAATATCATGAACCACATTTTTCTTTAAGTACCACAAGTGAGAAATGTTGATCAAGCTACTTAATTGTTTATTATTAAGACGTTATGGTAGCACTTCATTTTAGGGTAAAGAAATGACCAGTTATGTACTTATTATTAACATTATTCATTATTTAAGAGTTACATGGTAACATGGTAAACACACAATAATAACCTATAAAAACAGGTGTTTCTTGGAATTCATTAAAGCAAAGCACCATTTGGTACCAAGTGATTAAAGCTGTAGCCCGTCACTTGTTTTGACTGACAACAGAACACGACAGAACATGACAGAACAGATGAGAACAGTGTCGTGCATCATTAAAAGTGAAGACTTATTTTATCAAATTAATTCTCTGTAATTATTAATGCGTGATTAAACTAATCATGTCAATGTAATTAACTAGGAAATTGGGCCACAAGGTAAATCTTCAGATTACAAAGTTATAATTTTCCTAATATAACTATTCAGATATTTTAATATCTGATCAATCAGTCTTGTAGTTAATGAATTATTCTTTACCTCACGTTAGTCTCATTCCAAACGTCATAAATTGTTAGTTATCTGCACGAACCCAGCCTTCACTATGAATCATCCATACACCAATTATCTTAATAATTTATTTACTAATGAACTAAATAATCACAGAAACGCATAAACAAACAACACAGTAGATATGGTTACAAGGAAATGATAGGAAAGGTTCCCTATTGGGCTAAGCCGATATGACGGCTTGGTGAACAAAGGGAAGTGGGTCTGGACTGAGAACAGGCGGGAAGACAAAAGGAATCACTACACAGTTGATAATTATACTAATTGAATTGCTAATCCTTTGCACATGAACGCTCACTCATTCGAGAATAATTGCAATCAATATATATTTACACCCATTGTGTCGTCGTGATCTGTGTTGGAATCGTCAGTCCTTCTGTCTGTTGGAGAGTTCATCCGAGCGTCTCTCTCTGCTTCCCTGAAGATCGAAGTCTTTCATGGTTATAATGGTGACTTCAGAGTACCATTCAGAAATGTTCTCATGGAATAGATGTTTCAGCGGTTGTCGGTCTTCGCATCCCAGGTTGACATAATTTCTAGCTGCAGACTAGTAATTAGTATCTAAGATTTGCTCTTATTCTGTAGGGATCGATAATCTCAGAGTTTAACCATTTCCAGCCGTGTAGCCAATGCTCCACGTGGTATGGTTAGGAATTCAATAACTATTCGCAATCACAGCTCACGCTGTGGGTTTGCTTAGTTTAACCTGTCTAGGATGAGGGTGCCGCTAGAGGCACTCCCCCCCCGCCCCCACTGAAAAACCAGTGCCGCGAAATTCAAAAAAAAATTTTTTTTTAAATATTTAACTTTCACACATTAAAGTCCAATACAGCTAATGAAAGACACAGATCTTGTGAATCCAGCCAACATGTCCGATTTTTAAAATGTTTTACAGGGAAGACACAATATGTAAAGATGTACATCTATTACCTAAAAACACATTAGCATAATCCACCATCTTTTATTTGTCCACCAACACCAGTAGCTATCACCAATTCGGCTAAACTAAGATATTTATAGCCCCTAACCAAGAAAAAAACTAATCAGATGACAGTCTGATAACATATTTATGGTATGGGATAGGTTTTGTTAGAAAAAAGTGCATATTTCAGGTAGATGGCATAGGTTACAATTGCACCCACCGTCACAAATGGACTAGAAAAACTACATAGTGCAACGTGTTTACCTACTTACTAATCATCAAACATTTCGTAAAAATACACAGCATACACTAATTGAAAGACACAGATCCTGTGAATACAGACAATATTTCAGATTTTCTAAGTGTCTTACAGCGAAAACACAATAAATCGTTATATTAGCATAGCACATAGCACATAGCAGCCCAGCATTGATTCTAGCCAAAGTGAGCGATAAAAGTCAACATCGCCAAAATATATAAATTTTTTCACTAACCTTCTCAGAATTCTTCAGATGACACTCCTGTAACATCATATTACACAATCCATATAGAGTTTGATCGAAAATGTTTATATTTAGCCACCAAAATCATGGTTAGACAATGTGAAATGTAGCCCAGCTGGTGAGAAAATGTCCGTGCGCCATATTAGACAGTGATCTACTCTTATACATAAATACTCATAAACGTGACTAAAAAATATAGGGTGGACAGGGATTGATAGACAATTTAATTCTTAATACAATCGCGGAATTACATTTTTTAAATTATCCTTACTTTTCAATACAGTTTGCGCCAAGCGAAGCTACGTCAAAAAACATGGCGTCCTAAGCCACTAACATTTTTCGACAGAAACACGATTTATCATAATAAAAATGTCCTACTTTGAGCTGTTCTTCCATCAGTATCTTGGGCAAAGGATCCTTTCTTGGGTCCAATCGTCTTTTGGTGGAAAGCTGTCCTCTTGCCATGTGGAAATTCCAACTGCGTTCGGGATGAACTGGAAGCGTGCCCAGCAATTCACAGCGTTTCAGAAATAAATGTCCCAAAATCGCACTAAACGGATATAAATTGCTATAAAACGCTTTAAATTAACTACCTTATGATGTTTTTAACTCCCATAACGAGTAGAAACATGACCAGAGTAATATTACTCCCTCCACTAATGCTTGGAGCAGGTGTCCTCTAGGCGCATGACGCAGCTCCAAAAGAGTGACTAGCCTCAGGGTTTTTTAATTTGTAGTGCCTGTGAACGCGCAATCGACCCCATTCAAATCGTCATCACGTAAAGGCATCCAGGGGAAGACGTAAGCAGTGTCCGTATACTCATAGCAATAACAGTGCCCTTTTAACTGACTCCAGATCAGGGGCCAAAATTTCTGAAATCTGACTCCATGTCAGGGAAATTGCTGTAGAATGACTTCTGTTCCACTTAGAGACAAAATTTCAACTCCTATAGAAACTATAGACTGTTTTCTATCCAATAATAATAATAATATGCATATTGTACGATCAAGAATTTTGTGGGAAGCCGTTTCAAAAATTACACGATTAGCATAAATAGTGACAACAGCGCCCCCATCCTCAACAGGTTAAACTCAAACCTGTGCCCCCTCGGTGTCCATCGAGGTATGCATGGTCTGAAGAGGATTTCCCCAGGAGGGGGTTTTATTCATAACAATAGAAAAGGAGAATCTATGACGCCAGATCATGTCTGTGGTCACGGGGGCAGGCCAATGACTTAGTTCAACTTTAAGGGAATACAATTATCTCACATTAAAGGCTTATCACATTATATAATTTCACAAATAGTTTCATCTTTACTCATTAATTTTATACAAGAATTAGATGCAAACCCCATAATTGAGAAATGTACACATTCAGAGATATAGTTATGTGTGTTTCCTGTCCTCTCTGAGGTCACCAAATGAAACACACTCATCACACCCGTCCCTTAAGTGTCCATGTACCATTCCCACCTTATCACAAGTGGACATTTTGTATCAAATTCCCATTTTGGGGATTTAGGAGTTCGCCATGTGAAATTCTTTGTTCTCTCTATGTGTCTATGTGTCTCTTGCTGCACGGCCAAGGGGAGAGAGTCTCCGCCAGGAATTTACAACCTGAGATAACAGAACCTGGGTGTAGGAGAGAGAGAGGGGGGGAAGCCACAATCTATACCCAGAAAGGGCCACATCATGACAACAGGACAGATGAGAACAGGACAGAACATGACAGAACAGATGAGAACAGGACAGAATGGAACAGGGCAAAACAGAGGAGAACAGGACAGATGAGAACAGAACGGGACAGAACAGAACAGGACAGAACAGAACAGAGGACAACAGGACAGATGAGAACAGAACAGGACAGAACAGGACAGATGAGAACAGAACAGGGCAGAACAGAACAGAGGACAACAGGACAGATGAGAACAGAACAGGACAGAACAGGACAGATGAGAACAGAACAGGGCAGAACAGAACAGAGGACAACAGGACAGATGAGAACAGAACAGGACAGAACAGGACAGATGAGAACAGAACAGGGCAGAACAGAACAGAGGACAACAGGACAGATGAGAACAGAACAGGACAGAACAGGACAGATGAGAACAGAACGGGACAGAACAGAACAGGACAGAAGACAGAACAGGATGGTCCAGAACAGTACTTGGCTGTGTTCGAATACCCATCCTATCATACTGTGTACCACATACTTTGAGATTTTTCTAATTTATTTGTACTTTTTTTAAATGTCAAAGTGATTTCCTTAGTTTACCACCACTACCATGCCTACCAGAGACCTTTGTGCCAATGTGTGATCCATACTGACAGTAGGGTTGGGCGATTTTAAGATTCCATCTTCTATCGACGATATTTGACAACCATTGACGATGGTGATGACGTCAGGATGTCACAAACGATTAGCATATTTAAATTTGACTGCACCTCCAGAGTCTGGCAGCTGACAACAGCGCAGTGGAGTGAGCACACAGCAGGGTGACATGCCAAATGGCCCATTCCCTATTTGCCATAGCAAAATACATTCCAATACATATGCGGTAGTTAGACTATTAACATAATGCAAGAGACCAATGTAGATACATACAATACCCCATAATGTCAAAGTGAAATTATGTTTTTAGACAATTTTACAAATGAATAAAAAATGAAAATCTGAAATATCTTAAGTATTCAACCCCTTCGTTATGCAAGCCTAAATAAGTTCAGGAGTAAATTATGTAGGCCAATGACACAACATCTAAATGTAATCCATTTTAAATTCAGGCTGTAACATAACAAAATGTGGAAAAAGTCAAGGGGTGTGAATACTTTCTGTAGGCACTGTATAGGCCTGACGGAGTTCGATCTCAGAAAGTTGACTAGAGAGAGAACAAACAATTAGAAAATAGACTAATTGAATATGAAATTGAAACAAACCTGGTACGTTTCTGCTTTACTTGACCAAAGTATAGGCAAAATAGATTGTCGGTTGGAAAATCCCTCTTTGCAAACCAAACAGCCAATAATATAGGCCTACACATAGGCTACTGTCAATAGAAGTTGCGGTAAACGTTACTTTGATAAAGTTCTACTTGTAAAATAATAAGCCTATTAGTCCTTTTGCCTATCGAACTTTAAAAATACTAAATTTACAATCAGATAAAACAAATGAACATTTATCACATTCTTTACACTTAAACACTTAAAAACTAATTAACATTGGCTTATGCTAAAAATGAAAAGGCCTATTAGGATATGTCTTTTGCCTACAGAACTGTACAAATCCTAAATATAGGCCTAAAAGTTTGAAAATATATAAAGTATATTAAACAAAAGAAATATAAAAATGACCTAAATGAATGCAAAAAAAACTGTGTAAATAAGTAATTCAAGGTTTGACAGAATATTTTGCCTATCCTATAGGCTATGTCTTTCGAACAAGATGCATCATCTTGATTTGAATTTAGGCTACAATATAAAATAAAATTTCCAAAAAAGTGCAATGAAGAACCATCAGGTTTCTGGTAAGGAGCACCATTATGTTCACCTAGAGCAGCGAACTCAGCAAGATGATGGACTTTCCCTGATTATCTTCTTGCATATTCTGCAAGTGACCGATCAGGTCTGCTTGCTCACATTAATAATTCAGCCTGAAATCGAAGAACTGCCTAACAGGAGAAGACGTGCTTTGAATTCTTCCCCAGCCATCTTTTTTTCTGATTTAGCATAAGGCAGGCTATATAAGCTTAGTGAAACCCAGTCCCTTCCTTTTTTTTACAGTCTGAATTTCTTTTTTTAAAGTAGGCTGATGGACAAAGAGGCACTTACCCAGATGATCAAGATGAAATAACAATAAACTACACTTGATATGTCTATAATAGGCATATTCACATTTAAAAGGTAGGTTAATATAATTGATATGAGTATTTTTAATGGACAAATAGCCCTACCAATTTGAAAAAAAATCATGCAGTGTAGACTAGATAAAAAACAACTAGGCATAACATTGTTCAGCTAAAAGACCAATACAGATTCCTCAAAATTCACCTCAATATTTAAAAAATTACATTTAAACCCACAGATACAGCATGGGCTTCAGATTAGATATTCAGTGATATCAGATCACACCATTAAAATGATGCTCAAATAACATATTTATAATTTTAGCCATTAGTTTTGAAAGTGGTGCTCACAAGCCAAAATGGGCCCCCATTTTTTGTGTACTATGTCATCCAATTGTGTACTACGTCATCCATTTCATAGGACAAGTTATAAAACAGACTACAAAAACTGAAAAGGGCAACTTGAAACAGTGCGATGGAGCAATCTTACAGAGACTAAGAGGAACAGGATAACATGTTACATGTTAAGATAACAAATTACATTTTCCTCTTCCACACATCCTGCAAAAATATATACACTACCAGTCAAAAGTTTGGTCACACCTACTCATTCAAGGGTTTTTCTTAATTTTTTAACCAATTTATAGATTGTAGAATATCAGTGAAGACATCAAAACTATGAAATAACACATATGGAATCATGTAGTAACCAAAAAAGTGTTAAATCAAAATATATTTTAGTTTTTAGATTCTTCAAAGTAGCCACCCTTTGCCTTGATGACAGCTTTGCACATTCTTGGCATTCTCTCAACTGGCTTCATGTGGTGGTCACCTGGAATGCATTTCAATTAGCACCATGTCCAAACCGGACGTGCGCGTGCGTCCGTGTGCACCATCGTACGCAAATTGATTTTGTCCCCTCACAATAAACACGATCACGAGACGCAGGTTGAAATATCAAAACAAACTCTGAACCAATTATATTAATTTGGGGACAGGTCAAAAAACATTCAACATGTATTGCTAGCTTGCTGTTGCTAGCTAATTTGTCCTGGGATATACACATTGAGTTGTTATTTTACCTGAAATGCACAAGGTCCTCTACTCCGACAATTAATCCACAAATGGTCAACAGAATCGTTTGTAGTAATCTCTCCTCCTTCCAGGATTTTTCTTCTTTGGACTTTATATGGCGATTGGCAACTAACTTTCATAATAAGGTGTATTACTACAACCGACCTCAGTTCATCTTTCAATCACCCACGTGGGTATAACCAATGAGGAGATGGCATGTGGGTATATGCTTCTAAAGCCAATTAGGAGATGAGAGAGGCAGGACTTGCAGCGCATTGTGCGCCACAAATAGAATCAACTTCTATTTTCGTGCCTGGCAACGGAGATGCTCGTTGGGTGCAATGTTGGAATAACATGTATGTGTAAATTTATTTTGCAACGCTCGCGCATAATGCTATGAGTCCCGTTTGGGTTGACATCTAGTGGAAGCTAGATGTGCAATATGACCCCATAGACACTGTATATTCGATAGGCAATGACTTGAAAAACTACAAACCTCAGATTTCCCACTTCCTGGTTGGATTTTTTCTCAGGTTTTTGCCTGCCATATGAGTTGTGTTGTACTCACAGACATCATTCAAACAGTTTTAGAAACTTCAGAGTGTTTTCAATCCAAATCTACAAAGTATATGCATATTCTAGCTTTTAGGCCTGAGTAGCAGGCAGTTTACTCTGGGCACCTTTTTATCCAAGCTGCTCAATACTGCCCCCCAGTCCCAAAGAAGTTAATGAGTTCGATCTTCAATCTCACTCCAAAAGCTAATTCTGCGCCAAACAGATTGGATAATGATCAAGGGCACAACCCTCCCCATTCGACCAATGATCGGTGAGAAGGGATATGGTCAGGAAGTTTTTGCTTTTGTGCTACAGACGATCTAAGAAAAGGTTCATTACTCTGTCCTTGTCCGTTCCCTTGCTATGTCAACTCATTTATTAATACCTTCTATTCAGTAAACACTTTTCATTTTACAGCAAATCTCAAAGTGATTTACAAATGTCAAGACATTAGGTGCAAACCAGCCTGTCCCTTCAGTTTATCACCACCACCACCTACCAGAGACCTGGTCATAGTGACAGGGCACAAAACAACCTGAGGCGTGACAGGGAATCAGGTGACTAGAGTGTTTACACAGCACTAAGTTTAGTATGCAAAGAAAAGAGGCTTTCCATATTAAGGCAAAGTTTAGTATTTCACAACTTAATGTTAAGTTTGTAGTGTCTTTTAAAAGAAAACAGAAGCATGGATTACAGTTTCTCCTGGCCCATAAACACTTTCAGCATGAGGAAACATCTAATATACTGAACTCCCCCGTTAAACCAATCTTGTCTAACACGAGAAATGTAACATAATACTGGAAATGTACAATCATACTTTATTGTAAAATGACTTGACCTCACACACACAGCCAGGACAGGTTATTAAGAGGATTTCTTAGCTAAAAGATCATGGCAGATTCATCACAATACACCTGAAGATTTGGATGATGCAGTTTAAACAGGCCACAGCTACAGCACTGGGCTTCACATTAGATATTCAGTGATAACAGATCATGCTGCCCCACCATTCACTTTCACTGGTAGTGAGTCACTGACCAATAGTTTACCAGCACCACTTGGTGAATCTTTGTCTTAGTTTACCATCACCATTTGAGTGCAGTGGGGTCTGTGCTAACCTGTAGTAACCAGACCGACGTGTCAATGTTGATCTAGACTTAGGACTGTGTGCTTAGGCAAGGGAGGGGGTAGGTAGAAGGGGGTGGTGGTAGGGGGTTGTAATATGAACACAAGATGTAATATGAATGGGTTACTCTACTGACTTAAAAAGACCAATAAAAATCAACCAGTCCCCAATCAAAACCAATCAGCAAGCAGGCTAACTTGTCCTGTTATATTTCAATGCAGCTATCTGCATTGGCAAATACACAGATTCCCTTACACTAAACTCAAATGATACTAAATCAATACATGATGAACATGTTACTGTCATAGCATCTCCATCTTTGACCCTGTCTGCCCTCTCACTTTCTTTATCATATATAGAAACACCTGAACAGTGGGTGTTTATCTCCGAGGAGTGCACTTTGGCTCGGAGAACGACAAGTCAACACATCCCCACTCATATATATATATATATATATATATATATATATATATATATATATATATATATATATATATATATATATATATATATATATATATATATATATATATATACAGGCTAGCTCACCGCCGCCTCTCAGCTACTGCCTGCTATTCATTCCTGTCACCCAGTACGGAGAGGAGAAACAGTAAGTACAGCCATGTTCGTTTGGTTCACAATCTTTTGGTTCGGCATCTTTTAGTTCACCATCTTCTTTAGGTTCACACACATGCATGGAGAAAAAGAAAACACTTCTTACTAGTGTAGCTACTTCAGGGTGCACGTCTTGATAATATCACTGTTATAAGGTGTTGTATTGTATAAGATGGGTACTACACATGTCTGTCTCCAGACTGTTGGACAAAACGCTCTCTGGGAGAGATCCAGTAGAGGGTATTGAGAGGGGTTCCAACTGAACAGAATAACTAAATAAATGATGGCATGTCAATAAAGATGTAGGATATTCATTTGATCACCCTGTTGTTACAGGACATTTAAATGCAAACGTGTAGTATATCCAATATTTAAAAAGTCTTCTAAAGTTAGCAATTTAACATTTCAGAGTTGATTTGCTTACTAAAAATGTATCAACCCCAACAAAAATGTCCATTAATTATAATCCACATAATAATTCACATTTCCTGTTTTCCAGGATTATTTTCCTGCTGTGAGAAACTGGTCACAGTAAGATCCTGCATCTGTATGTGGTCTGCTGCATCATAGTGAGATACAAACCCAGAAAAATTATAGTTTCATTGTCATTGAAAACATTGCCAACCTCAGAATAGCCTTACCTTAGTCATTGGAAACCTGTTAGAGACGTGTTTGAGATAAAATAGAAGAGATTAAATGAGGCTAAGAGCAGAGCTGAACAGGAAAAGGAAATGATGCTGACTTGTGGACAAGTTGATGAATGGTTTATCTGACCCTCACCAAGATGTTTGCTTTGCACACAGATCTGAGTGACATCATGAACAAGCTTCTGGTCATCACTGTGCTCGTCACTCTTCTGGGCCTCAGTAAGTACACAGTCAAGACACCGACCGACCGACCGACCGACCGACCGACCGACCGACCGACCGACCGACCGTTTTACCTAGCAGGGTCTTGTAGATGACCTGGAGCCAGTGGGTTTGGCGACGAGTATGAAACGAGGGCCAGCCAACGAGAGCGTACCGGTCGCAGTGGTGGGTAGTATATGGGACTTTGGTGACAAAACGGATGGCACTGTGATAGACTGCATCCAATTTGTTGAGTAGGGTGTTGGAGGCTATTTTGTAAACGACATTGCCAAAGTCGAGGATCGGTAAGATGGTCAGTTTTACGAGGGTATGTTTGGCAGCATGAGTGACGGATGCTTTGTTGCAAAATAGGAAGCCAATTCTAGATTTAACTTTGGATTGGAGATGTTTTATGTGAATTTGGAAGGAGAGTTTACAGTCTAACCAGACACTTAGGTATTTGTAGTTGTCCACATATTCTAAGTCAGAACCGTCCAGAGTAGTGATGCTGGACGGGCGGGCAGGTACAAGCAGCGATCGGTTGAAGAGCATGCATTTAGTTTTACTTGTATTTAAGAGGAGTTGGAGGCCACGGAAGGAGAGTTGTATGGCATTGAAGCTCGTCTGGAGGGTTGTTAACACAGTGCCCAAAGAATTGCCAGAAGTATACAGAATGGTGTCATCTGCGTAGAGGTGGATCAGAGACTCATCAGCAGCAAGAGCGACATCATTAATATATACAGAGAAGAGAGTCGGTCCAAGAATTGAACCCTGTGGCACCCCCATAGAGACTGCCAGAGGCCCGGACAACAGGCCCTCAGATTTGACACACTGAACTCTATCAGAGAAGTAATTGGTGAACCAGACGAGGCAATCATTTGAGAAACCAAGGCTATCAAGTCTGCCGATGTGGATGTGGTGATTGACAGAGTTGAAGGCTTTGGCCAGGTCAATGAATACGGCTGCACAGTATTGTTTCTTATCGATGGCGGTTAAGATATCGTTTAGAACCTTGAGCGTGGCTGAGGTGCACCCATGACCAGCTCTGAAACCAGATTGCATAGCAGAGAAGGTACGGTTGGATTCGAAATGGTTGGTGATCTGTTTGTTAACTTGGCTTTCGAAGACCTTAGAAAGGCAGGGTAGGATAGATATAGGTCTGTAGCAGTTTGGGTCAAGAGTGTCCCCCCCTTTGAAGAGGGGGATGAAAGCAGCTGCTTTCCGATCTTTTGGGATCTCAGACGACACGAAAGAGAGGTTGAACAGGCTAGTAATAGGGGTTGCAACAATTTCGGTAGATAACTTTAGAAAGAAAGGGTCCAGATTGTCTAGCGCGGCTGATTTGTGGGGGTCCAGATTTTGCAGCTCTTTCAGAACATCAGCTGACTGGATTTGGGAGAAGGAGAAATGGGGAAGGCTTGGGCGTGTTAGTGTGGGGGGTGCAGTGCTGTTGACCGGGGTAGGGGTGGCCAGGTGGAAAGCATGGCCAGCCGTAGAAAAATGCTTATTGAATTTCTCAATTATAGTGGATTTATCGGTGGTGACAGTGTTTCCTAGCCTCAGTGCAGTGGGCAGCTGGGAGGAGGTGCTCTTATTCTCCATGGACTTTACAATGTCCCAGAACTTTTTTGAGTTTGTGTTGGAGGAAGCAAATTTCTGCTTGAAAAAGCTAGCCTTGGATTTTCTAACTGCCTGTGTATATTGGTTTCTAACTTCCCTAAAAAGTTGCATTTCACGGGGGCTGTTCGATGCTAATGCAGAACGCCACAGGATGTTTTTGTGTTGGTTAAGGGCAGTCAGGTCTGAGGAGAACCAAGGGCTATATCTGTTCCTGGTTCTAAATTTCTTGAATGGGGCATGCTTATTTAAGATGGTGAGGGAGGCATTTCTTTTAAACAACCAGGCATCTACTGACGGGATGAGGTCGATATCCTTCCAGGATAACCGGGCCAGGTCGATTAGAAAGGCCTGCTCGCTGAAGTGTTTCAGGGAGCGTTTGATAGTGTTGAGTGGAGGTCGTTTGACCGCTGACCCATTACGGATGCAGGCAATGAGGCAGTGATCGCTGAGATCTTGGTTGAAAACAGCAGAGGTGTATTTAGAGGGCAAGTTGGTTAGGATGATATCTATGAGGGTGCCCGTGTTTATGGCATTGGGGTGGTACCTGGTAGGTTCATTGATAATTTGTGTGAGATTGAGGGCATCAAGCTTAGATTGTAGGATGGCCGGGGTGTTAAGCATGTCACAGTTTAGGTCACCTAGCAGCACGAGCTCTGAAGATAGATGGGGGGCAATCAGTTCACATATGGTATCCAGAGCACAACTGGGGACAGAGGGTGGTCTACAGCAGCCGGCAACGATGATAGACTTGTTTTTAGAGAGGTGGATTTTTAAAAGTAGAAGTTCAAATTGATTGGGTGCAGACCTGGATAGTAGGACAGAACTCTGCAGTAGATTGTAACACCGCCCCCTTTGGCCTTGTCTGAAAATGTTGTAGTTGGGGATGGAGATTTCAGAGTTATTATTTAAATACACTTAGGTTGGAAACATTAAAACTTGTTTTTCAACCACTCCACAAATTTCTTGTTAACAAACTATAGTTTTGGCAAGTCGGTTAGGACTTTGTGAAGGACACAAGTAATGTTTCCAACAATTGTTTACAGACAGATTATTTCACTTATAATTCACTGTATCACAATTCCAGTGGGTCAGAAGTTTACATACACTAAGTTGACTGTGCCTTTAAACAGCTTGGAAAATTCCAGAAAATTATGTCATGGCTTTAGAAGCTTTCTGATAGGCTAATTGACATAATTTAAGTCAATTGGAGGTGTACCTGTAGAAGTATTTCAAGGCCTACCTTCAAACTCAGTGCCTATTTGCTTGACATCATGGAAAAAATCAAAAGAAATCCGCCAAGACCTCAGCAAAACAATTGGAGACCTCCACAAGTCTGGTTCATCCTTGGGAGCAATTTCCAAACGCCTGAAGGTACAACGTTCATCTGTACAAACAATAGTGTGCAAGTATAAACACCATGGGACCACGCAGCCGTCATACCGCTCAGGAAGGAGACGTGTTCTGTCTCCTAGAGATGAACGTACTTTGGTGCGAAAAGTGTAAATCAATCCCAGAACAACATCAAAGGACCTTGTGAAGATGCTGGAGGAAACAGGTACAAAAGTATCTATATAGCCACTGCTCCAAAACCGCCAGAGAAAAGCCAGACTACGGTTTGCAACTGCACATGGGAACAAATATTGTACTTTTTGGAGAATTGTCCTCTGGTCTGATGAAACAAAAATAGAACTGTTTGGCCGTAATGACCATCGCTATGTTTGGAGTAAAAAGGGGGAGGCTTCCCAACCGTGAAGCACGGGGGTGGCAGCATCATGTTGTGGGGGTGCTTTGTTGCAGGAGGGACTGGTGCACCTCACAAAATAGATGGCATCACCAGGAAAGACAAGTATGTGGATATATTGAAGCAACATCTCAAGACATCAGTCAGGAAGTTAAAGCTTGGTCGCAAATGGGTCTTCCAAATGGACAATGACCCCAAGCATGCTTCCAAAGTTGTGGCAAGATAGATTAAGGACAACAAAGTCAAGGTGTTGGAGTGGCCATCACAAAGCCCTGACCTCAATCCCATAGAAAATTTGTGGGCAGAACTGAAAAAGCGTGTGCGAGCAAGGAGGCCTACAAACATGACTCCGATACACCAGCTCTGTCAGGAGGAATGGGCCAAAATTCACCCAAATTATTGTGGGAGGCTACCCAAAACGTTTGACCAAGTTAAACAATTTAAAGGCAATTCTACCAAATACTAATTGATTGTATGTGATGAAAGAAATAAAAGCTGAAATAAATCATTCTCTCTACTATTATTCTGACATTTCACATTCTTAAAATAAAGTGGTGATCCTAACTGACCTTAGACAGGGAATATTTACTAGGATTAAATGTCAGGAATTGTGAAACTGAGTTTAAATGTATTTGGCTAAGGTGTATGTAAATTTCCAACTTCAACTGTACATCATGTCTCAGAGTTTACAATATGGACAATATGGAGTCTCACAATGCCTACTGTACATAACTATCACCTAACACTGAGTCAACTGCCTCTCCTCTGAATATAAGAAGCAGGTCATATAGAGGAAAAAGAAAACACTGATTCCTGTGACTGTTTCTGACAGACACGTTCTCAACCAGAGCTTGAGTTTCTAAATGAGTGGAAATAAAGGGTGTCCTCTGGGTTTCTGATCTCAGAAAGGTTTGAAGTGAGCTATTCATGATCCCTTTGAAGCTGCAATGATAACAGACAGAAATAATAAATTTGACCTCAAATATGATCATGTTCACTGAAGATGTAAGAGCCTGGAGCTACAAGACCACATAGGAGAACTTAACACATCTTGAACTGTTAGTTAACCTCTTCATAGGGTTGTGATACACTAGCAGGGATATGACCAATCTGATGTAGCCTCAGTCTAAGATTCATTCAAACTGACTCAAAATGTATTCCAACTAAATACCTCAAATCCCTGAGTAGGCTTCTTCAGAGTACCTGCGTTTCCCAATCCTGATTTCCCAATTCTCTCACAACTTTGTCTCACAAGGCCACATTGTTGCCTTCTCTTAGTAATCAAACCACAGTTAATGAATAGCTTCACCTGTTATTACTAAACGAGGGCACTGCACATTGATACACGGAGTTACGTAATGGTAGAGCACACAGAGTACTTTCATCACAGTGAAAAATGTACTTCAAGTGATAGGAATGAAATGAGTAGCCTTATCTCTCTTGTTTGTTTGTTTTTTCCAATGGTGACAGTAAAAGGACATGGCACCTGTACTACAAAGAACAACACATGTGTCTCATACTGAAGGGCCAACATGTGTTTTAAATTAAAGGGCCTTAAGTTTTTTGTTCTGTTTGTTTGTTTTTGCTTTGTTTTTGTTGTTTTAATCATTACAAAAAATATATATATTTGTACTTGTCAAAAATTGTAAATGGTTTGCTCTTATACAGATGTAGGATCTTAATTTGATCACCTTGTTGAGGAGAGCTTGTTGTGTATTTGAGGTTTAAAAAGGCTTCTGAAGTTTTCGATTTCCACTGAAATTTCAGACCTGATTTTGAGAGAATTCCCCTGTATCAACCCTTACAAAAATGTCCATTAATTAAAATCCACATTATAATTCACATGTCCTGTTACTGCAGGATTGTTTTCTTGCTTTAGAAAACTTGCTCAAATTAAGATCCTACATTTGTATCTCCAATAAAAAAATATATATATTACAAAAAATCTGTAATTGATTGAATGGGGGCCTATAGTCACACTGTACCTTGCCAGTTACAAACAGTGCCAGGAAAACAAAGCACAGGTGCAGCCCAGGCAGTCAACTCCCAGAGATCTAAAGGCTAGAGACACAGATACACAGGTATCAAAGAACCACAGACTAAACCCAGAGTCTCATACAGAGACCAAGACATGATGAAGCTGCTACTGCTGGCTTTGGCTTTGGGGTGTGCAGGTAAGACTTTAATACACAGTATCTACAGCATCGTGAGACAGTTATGCAATGCCTGGGGTGACAGGTAGCCTAGTGGTTAGAGCGCTGAACTTGTAAGATCAAATCCGCGAGCTGACATGAGCAAGGCAGTTAACCCACTGTTCCTAGGCCGTCATTGAAAATAAGAATTTGTTCTTAACTGACTTGCCTAGTTAAATAAAGATAATAAAATGCAAGAGCATGAAGAATGATACCTCCTTTTAGAGATAGGTTAGGGAGGGAGATAAACACTGAGTGTACAAAACATTATGAACATTATGCTCTTTCCATGACATAGACTGACCAGGTGAATCCAGGTGAAAGCTATGATCCCTTATTCGGGGGCTGCTGGTGCAACTCAATATTAGGAAGGTGTTCTTAATGTTTTTTACACTCAGTCAATACACTCATCTATACTATGACCATTTCTCTCTCTCATTTAGCGGCTGTTTCAGTGAAGCAGGATGGAGCGTTGTTGCATGAAGTTTTCCAACCCCACTCCAGACCCTGGCAGGTCTACACTAAGGGGGGCTGGTATGGGGAGGGAAGGTGCAGTGATGCCCTCATCAATGAGTGGTGGGTGCTTACCGCTTGGAACTTTGTCGAGTAGGTATTCCCCCTTTTTTCTTTCTTGAAATCAGTGTAAAATGCATGCAGCCCATATGTTCACCGAAAACAAACAAATATTTTTTGCAAAGTTCCTTTCCTCTCCTCTACACTCCACTCCACTCTACTCCACTCTACTCCTCTCCTGCTCAGACCTGGCCACACTATGGTTTCTCTGGGGGAGCATGACCTGACAGTGGAGGAAGGGACAGAGCAACACATCTGGGTGGCCAGATATGTGCAGCATGGGCCATAAGCACGAGGTCCCTCTCACAGCCTGGCAATGGTGAAGCTGTCAGAGCCTGCCCGGTTCACTCAGCATGTCATGCCCGTAGCCATACCCACACGCTGCACTCAGCTCCATGAGAAGTGTTTGGTCAGCGGCTGGGGCTCCACCGTACCGGGACAGGGTGAGTGGACCATAAAGCCAGGGGAGGGCTATATGCCTCAACCCAATTTAATGGAATAGATAAGCACCAAATAAACTCCCATGAGTCCCTATGTCTGTCCCTCCATACAGATGAGCCCAAACTAATCCTGAAGTGTGAAACACAGCGGGTCATTGATGACAAGATGTGCCAGACAGCCTTTCCCCTTTATTGGATTGAACATGCATTCTGTGCTAAAACCATCATCTCAACAGACAACTGCCTGGTCAGTACATCAACAGAACAGTGCTTTGCAAACATTATTTGTTTTATATTTATATAAATTCGAATCCAAGATGGCGTAGCAGTCAGATGTCCATTGTCCTCGTCTTGTCCCGTGTATATATATTTTATATATTTTTCTTCGCATATCTTTTTATATATATATTCTTTTCTTCTTAAAAACTCAACTTCAAAACACTCTCCTGCAACCCACCTCACCAAATGTGGTGCGGATCTGTTTTTTTTTCTTCCTCAAAAGTATTATTCACCTCGTATCCGAAATCTACAACAGAAGCTAACCAGAAGTTAGCCAGCTCACAAGCTAACGTTAGTAGTTCAGCTAACCACAGCTAGCGCTCATCAGCTATCCTTTAGCTCGGAAAACTATTGCCAGTTTTGTACAACGCGACTCAGACCAGAGCATACCAGACCTATTTTCTCTCCATATCCCCGGATTTTTACCTCAAGCTCTGGACATTTACACCTGGATCTTGCAGCTAACTAGCTGCTATCCGAGTGACTATCGACTAACATCAATTCCGGAGCAAACACCAATTATCCCGGAGCTAGCCAGCTGAAGAGTTCCATCAGCCACTCCTGGGCTACAATCACCTATCCGGACCCGTTTTACTGCCGATGCGGAGCCCTACCGGGCCTTCACGACTGGGATACCGACGTTATCTGCCCGAGGGAGTATTTCAACCGGCCCCTCCATCGCGACGTAACCTGAACGTCCATATACTAACTGCGGCCCGCTAATCGTTAGCTGTCTTGAGCATATCGGCTGCTATCTGAACAGGTCTATCGAACAATCTTCTTAGGCCACTATAACTATTTTGACAATTGGATTGGTCCCCTCTACCACACGGAACCCCACTAATCTACCGACGGAATTGCACGGCGTGGCTAAAAACAGACCTCCATCTTCTGCTAGCTTGCTACCCATGACTAGCTGTCTGAATCACGAAGCTAGCACCAGTTAGCAAACACAATTCTACAACTCACAACCTCTCTTTCGCCACCGCCATCCGGCTTGGATTCTCTGTCGACACGACCACGTCTGGTCTGCAGACAAATACCCCATCCGCTGTGCCCTCAACCGGCCTCCGTCTGAGCAGACCCCCTCCGTCTGAGCAGACCACCCACCCGGGCTACTAACTTTAAACGCCGCGGGATAGCTTAGTGGAGGCCTCACTACTCCATCTACGGCTGCCCCCTGGACACTATGATCACTTGGCTACATAGCTGATGCCTGCTTGACTGTCCATTAATTCACGGTACTCCATTCTGTTTATTTGTGTTTTATCTGTCGGATCTGTGCCTTAACTCAGGATCTGTGTGTAGTTAATCCGATCCTCTCTGCCCAGTCGTCGCCATTTTTACCTTCTGTTGCTGTGTTAGCTGACTAGCTGCTGTTATCTGACCTGCTGTTTTAGCTAGCTCTCCCAATCATGACCTGCAATCACTTTATGCCTTATTGTATGTCTCTCTCAAATATCAATATGCCTTGCATACTGTTGTTCAGGCTAGTTATCATTGTTTTGGTTTGCAATGGACCCCGTAGTTCCACTCTCCGTACCTCTGATACCTCCTTTGTCCCACCCCCCACACATGCGGTGACCTCACCCATTGAGACCAGCATGTCCAGAGATACAACCTCTCTTATCATCACCCAGTGCCTGGGCTTGCCTCCGCTGTACCCGTGCCCCACCATACCCTGGTCTGCACATTATGCCCAGAATCTATTCTACCACGCCCATAAATCTGCTCCTTTTATTCCTTGTCCCCAACGCTCTAGGCGACCAGTTTTGATAGCCTTTAGCCGCACCCTCATCCTACTACTCCTCTGTTCCTCGGGTGATGTGGAGGTAAACCCAGGCCCTGCATGTCCCCAGTCACCCTCATTTGTTGACTTCTGTGATCGAAAAAGCCTTGGCCTCATGCATGTCAACATCAGAAGCCTCCTCCCTAAGTTTGCCTTACTCACCGCTTTAGCACACTCTGCCAACCCTGATGTCCTTGCCGTGTCTGAATCCTGGCTTAGGAAGGCCACCAAAAACTCTGAGATTTCCATACCCAACTATAACACTTTCCGTCAAGATAGAACTGCCAAAGGGGGAGGAGTTGCAATCTACTGCAGAGATAGCCTGCAAAGTTCTGTCATACTTTCCAAGTCTATGCCCAAACAGTTCGAACTTCTAATTTAAAAAATTAATCTCTCCAGAAATAAGTCTCTCACTGTTGCCGCCTGCTACCGACCCCCCTCAGCTCCCAGCTGTGCCCTGGACACCATCTGTGAATTGATCGCTCCCCATCTAGCTTCAGAGTTTGTTCTGTTAGGTGACCTAAACTGGGATATGCTTAACACCCCGGCAGTCCTACAATCTAAGCTTGATGCCCTCAATCTCACACAAATCATCAAGGAACCCACCAGGTACAACCCTAAATCCGTAAACATGGGCACCCTAATAGACATTATCCTGACCAACTTGCCCTCCAAATACACCTCTGCTGTCTTCAATCAAGATCTCAGCGATCACTGCCTCATTGCCTGTATCCGCCACGGGTCCACGGTCAAACGACCACCCCTCATCACTGTCAAACGCTCCCTGAAACACTTCTGCGAGCAGGCCTTTCTAATCGACCTGGCCCGGGTACCCTGGAAGGATATTGACCTCATCCCGTCAGTTGAGGATGCCTGATCATTCTTTAAAAGTTACTTCCTCACCATATTAGACAAGCATGCTCCGTTCAAAAAATGCAGAACCAAGAACAGATATAGCCCTTGGTTCACTCCAGACCTGACTGCCCTCGACCAGCACAAAAACATCCTGTGGCGAACTGCAATAGCATCGAAGAGCCCCCGTGATATGCAACTGTTCAGGGAAGTCAGGAACCAATACACGCAGTCAGTCAGGAAAGCAAAGGCCAAAGGCCTTTTTCAAGCAAAAATTTGCATCCTGTAGCTCTAACTCCAAAAAGTTCTGGGATACTGTAAAGTCCATGGAAAACAAGAGCACCTCCTCCCAGCTGCCCACTGCACTGAGGCTAGATAACACGGTCACCACTGATAAGTCCGTGATAATCGAAAACTTCAACAAACATTTCTCAATGGCTGGCCATGCCTTCCACCTGGCGACTCCAACCTTGGCCAGCAGCCCCGCCCCCCCCCGCTGCTACTCGCCCAAGCCTCCCCAGCTTCTCCTTTACCCATATCCAGATAGCAGATGTTCTGAAAGAGCTGGAAAACCTGGACCCATACAAATCAGCTGGGCTTGACAATCTGGACCCCCTATTTCTGAAACTGTCCGCCGCCATTGTCGCACCCCCTATTACCAGCCTGTTCAACCTCTCCTTCGTATCATCTGAGATCCCCAAGGATTGGAAAGCTGCCGCTGTCATCCCCCTCTTCAAAGGGGGAGACACCCTGGACCCAAACTGTTACAGACCTATATCCATCCTGCCCTGCCTAGCTAAGGTCTTCGAAAGCCAAGTCAACAAACAGATCACTGACCATCTCGAATCCCACCGTACCTTCTCCGCTGTGCAATCCGGTTTCCGAGCCGGTCACGGGTGCACCTCAGCCACGCTCAAGGTACTAAACGATATCATAACCGCCATCGATAAAAGACATTACTGTGCAGCCGTCTTCATCGACCTGGCTAAGGCTTTCGACTCTGTCAATCACCATATTCTTATCGGCAGACTCAATAGCCTCGGTTTTTCTAATGACTGCCTTGCCTGGTTCACCAACTACTTTGCAGACAGAGTTCAGTGTGTCAAATCGGAGGGCATGTTGTCCGGTCCTCTGGCAGTCTCTATGGGGGTACCACAGGGTTCAATTCTCGGGCCGACTCTTTTCTCTGTATACATCAATGATGTTGCTCTTGCTGCGGGCGATTCCCTGATCCACCTCTACGCAGACGACACCATTCTGTATACTTCCGGCCCCTCCCTGGACACTGTGCTATCTAACCTCCAAATGAGCTTCAATGCCATACAACACTCCTTCCGTGGCCTCCAACTGCTCTTAAATGCTAGTAAAACCAAATGCATGCTTTTCAACCGTTCGCTGCCTGCACCCGCACGCCCGACTAGCATCACCACCCTGGACGGTTCCGACCTAGAATATGTGGACATCTATAAGTACCTAGGTGTCTGGCTAGACTGCAAACTCTCCTTCCAGACTCATATCAAACATCTCCAATCCAAAATCAAATCTAGAGTCGGCTTTCTATTCCGGAACAAAGCCTCCTTCACTCACGCCGCCAAACTTACCCTAGTAAAACTGACTATCCTACCGATCCTCGACTTCGGCGATGTCATCTACAAAATAGCTTCCAATACTCTACTCAGCAAACTGGATGCAGTTTATCACAGTGCCATCCGTTTTGTTACTAAAGCACCTTATACGACCCACCACTGCGACCTGTATGCCCTAGTCGGCTGGCCCTCGCTACATGTTCGTCGTCAGACCCACTGGCTCCAGGTCATCTACAAGGCTATGCTAGGTAAAGTGCCGCCTTATCTCAGTTCACTGGTCATGATGGCTACACCCACCCGTAGCACGCGCTCCAGCAGGTGTATCTCACTGATCATCCCTAAAGCCAAAACCTCATTTGGACGCCTTTCCTTCCAGTTCTCTGCTGCCTGCGACTGGAACGAATTGCAAAAATCTCTGAAGTTGGAGACTTTTATCTCCCTCAACAACTTTAAAAATCTGCTATCCGAGCAGCTAACCAATCGCTGCAGCTGTACATAGTCCATCTGTAAACTACCCACCCAATTTACCTATCTCACCCCCATACTGCTTTTATTTATTTACTTTTCTGCTCTTTTGCACACCAGTATCTCTTCTTGCACATGATCATCTGATGATTTATCACTCCAGTGTTAATCTGCTAAATTGCAATTATTCGATTTATTGCCTACCTCATGCCTTTTGCACACATTGTATATAGATTCTCTTTTTCCTACCATGTTATTGACTTGTTTATTGTTTACTCCTTGTGTAACTCTGTGTTGTTGTCTGTTCACACTGCTATGCTTTATCTTGGCCAGGTCGCAGTTGCAAATGAGAACTTGTTCTCAACTAGCCTACCTGGTTAAATAAAGGTGAAATAAAATAAAAATAAAATAAATAAAAATAAAGGCTGTTGCATTGGAAACGTATAAAATAATATTATGATCAACGAGATACTCAAGATTTTCCTTTGTACTTTAATTTCACCGTGCCACCATACTCTCTCCCTCCCTCCCTCTTTCTCAGTCTGACCATGGCAGTACTGTGGTGTGTGAGGGTGAGCTAAAGGGGTTGTTCTGGTCCGGTTCTTCTGACACTGGTTTGTACACCTGCCTGTGCCTGTACCTTGACTGGATCAGTGACACCATGAACACCCCTGATCCTACACCTGAACCTGCGTGGACCACCGCAGCAGCAGCTACAACATGGTGATTGAAAAGAAAAACAAAGTGATATGTACTGAAATGTTCTGTTCACCTGCCCCATTGATTCTATCATATCCGGTATGCGTTTTTTTCAATCACCAGCAGAGGGCGACATAGACTAATAATACTGACCTATCAAATACCTCTGAGAGATTTCTTGGCTATAACATGTCACACATGTCACACATATACATATTTTACCAAGCAATTGGAAGTGGACACCCCAAAGTGTCTTTCCTGAAGATAAATCCTCCAACCATGCAGTCGTTTGTTCTGGGATATGTAGTTATTTTGATCACCAGCAGATGGCAATGTAGACTAATAATGTTCCATTTAAGCACGAAAGAGCCACACAATCAATGTAGAGAGAGACACAGATTGAAAAAAAGGAGATAGAGGATATCCAGAGTGAGAGAGAGAGAGAGAGAGAGAGAGAGAGAGAGAGAGAGAGAGAGAGAGAGAGAGAGAGAGAGTGATAGAGAGAGAGAGTGATAGAGAGAGAGAGAGAGAGAGAGATAGAGAGAGATAGGGAGAGAGAGTGAGAGAGAGAGAGAGAGAGAGAGAGAGAGAGAGAGAGTGATAGAGAGAGAGAGCGTGATAGAGAGTGATAGAGAGAGAGAGAGAGAGAGAGAGTGATAGAGAGAGAGAGTGATAGAGAGTGATAGAGAGAGAGAGTGATAGAGAGAGAGAGAGAGAGAGAGAGAGAGAGTGATAGAGAGAGAGAGTGATAGAGAGAGAGAGAGAGAGAGAGAGAGAGAGAGAGAGAGAGAGAGAGAGAGAGAGAGAGACAGAGAGACAGAGAGATAGAGAGAGAGAGTGAGAGAGTGATAGAGAGATAGAGAGAGAGAGTGAGAGAGTGATATAGAGAGAGAGAGAGAGAGAGAGAGTGATAGAGAGAGAGAGAGAGAGAGAGAGAGAGAGAGAGAGAGAGAGAGAGAGAGAGAGAGAGAGTGTGATGGTACACGTGTGTTCATAATAATATATTTGTATTGTGTATTTGAGGTCAGACTTAGGCATATAGTTGTAATGGATTTGTATCGGCATTTGTGTATTTGTGTGTATGCATGCGTTTGTGTGTTTGTGTGAGAGAGAAACATCACATGGGTATTGCCAGTGATAATGCATTAGTATTGATGCCAGTGTGTTGGGGAGATCACAGATATGGCTGTGGTGCTAGAGCTCAGAGAGAGAGAGAGCATCACTACAAAGACTGAAACCTCATGGGGAGGCCATTCCCAGTCCTACTGCAATCATCCCACACTGGGATAAACACTTACACCCCTCTGTTGCCTGGACCACACAATTCTCTTTATTTCTGTCAAATTTGAATTGTCTATTTTCCAGTTTTTTTCCAGCAATCTTTCTTCACCCCTACCCTCCTCTCCTCTGTACGACTACCCATTCTGTAAGAGGCTCCGCGTGTTTTTATTTTCCTGTTTTGTATCATGTCTTTCTTTGCTTCGTGTTAGTTTTAGAGCCTCTAGGCCCAGAGGGCAGGTTAACAGTGATGGTACATACCAGAACAAGCAGCGTCTCGTGTGTGAGCAGGTCCGAAAACTTCTCGGAGACGGCCGAGGGAGATGAGAATGTGTGTGTTTGTGTGTGTAATGTATGTAATGTGTGTATGATTGTGCCCGTACTTTCGTTAGCATGTGTGATGACAGGCTACAGAGAACCAGGCGTATACATACACATTCTGTGCTGGGGAATCTGGCTGTGTGACAGTGTGTGTAGCTATACTGCTCAGAGGAATGCAGCGAGGAAGCTATACTGTACCTGGGGCCACACGTTCCCACAGGGAGATAAAAACAACAGAACAGTACAACAGCAGCATAACAAACAGGCAGTGTTGTGAACACCTGGCCATGAGCCCAGCATTGTACCCAGTATCTGAACAGATAGCAACGCTACTGCAACATAAAACATTACCGAAACTCTGACACTGCCTCACACTGTGTGTGTGTGTGTGTGTGGGGGGGGGGGGGGGGGTGTGGGGGGGGGGGGGGCTGCAGAGCAGACTGACACATGGCAGGGCAGTATGGGAGGCAGACACAGACCAGCAGTGCCAGGGTAGAAGAGGGGGGAGTTAATCATGTACAGCACATAAACACACTCAGAGGTCATGCTTCATCTTCCAGACACACTGCAGGTCCTGGTGTGTGAGACTCCCCAGATGCAGAGGAAGAGCCAGGATCAGGACCAGGACCAGGGTCAGGACAAGAACCAGGGTCAGGACAAGGACCAGGGTCAGGACAAGGACCAGGGTCAGGACAAGAACCAGGGTCAGGACAAGGACCAGGGTCAGGACAAGAACCAGGGTCAGGACAAGGACCAGGGTCAGGACAAGAACCAGGGTCAGGACAAGGACCAGGGTCAGGACAAGGACCAGGGTCAGGACAAGAACCAGGGTCAGGACAAGAACCAGGGTCAGGACAAGGACCAGGGTCAGGACAAGGACCAGGGTCAGGACAAGGACCAGGGTCAGGACAAGGACCAGGGTCAGGACAAGGACCAGGGTCAGGACAAGGACCAGGGTCAGGACAAGGACCAGGGTCAGGACAAGAACCAGGGTCAGGACAAGAACCAGGGTCAGGACAAGGACCAGGGTCAGGACAAGGACCAGGGTCAGGACAAGAACCAGGGTCAGGACCAGGACCAGGGTCAGGACAAGGACCAGACATCCACCATCAACTAAAGTAGACAGGTCTGATAAGGCTAATAGCAGCAGAGGCTCAGAGAGGAGAGTTACAGGAGACAGTACCTTTAATCCCCATCACCAGTATGTGTGTGTGTGTTGTGTTGTGTGTGTGTGTGCCGCCGTGATCCACCTCTGACTGTTTTACTGGGTGAGAGAGTTAGCAGCTAGGCAACAGAGAGCATCAATCCGTGTCGTCGAAGTTCAGCACCATAGCGCAATTGAAATTGAAAGGTAACTTCCGATTGAGCCAACACATGCAGCGTTTAGCGCTGACACAGAGAACTTGGCTTTTATATTTCTATCCCGCTGTAGCCAGATCTTCAGCACAACAGATTGAATGGAGCCCTAAAACACAGGGCTCAGAAGCCCCTCATTACAGCTCTGTGCTGAACAAGCCCCAAGGAATGTCAGCCATTTCATTTGCCTACACATTTTACTGGCCGTGTCTGAACAAACACATACTAATGATCACACTCTGAAAGTGTAGCAGTGTGCCTTAGAGTAATTGACTGTGTATGTGTGAGAGTGTGTGAATACCAACACAAAATCATTCAAGTATGATTCTCTGTGTATATGCGTGTGTGTGTGTGTGTGTGTGTGTGTGTGTGTGTGTGTGTGTGTGTGTGTGTGTGTGTGTGTGTGTGTGTGTGTGTGTGTGTCTCTCTGTGTAATAGCTCTCCAGACAGCTGCTCTGCTGTGGTACAGTCAGACAGTGGGAGGCAGCCTGCAGCGTGTACAGGAGCTCACAGAGGTACACACAACACAGCTGCTCCTATTCCTCCAGGCCTCCATCTCTCCCCCTCTCTCCAGCTCCTCCCTTCCACCTCTCACTCTCTTCTCTAGCACTAACGGACTAGCTGACTCAGACACCCATGGCCTGCCTTTACTCTGGATGTATATGTGTTGCATGTGTAACGGAGTTAAGAATGTACCATAAGCTCACTCCACAGCTAGCTTGAAATGTCACCGATGGAGCTATCCAATTGGTACCTTTTGGGTAGCTCAAATGGTTGAAACGTTGTCATGGAGGGCGGTCACGTGTGTTGTGAAGAAGAGGAACAGTTGTTGGAGCCCAGTATGAGGCAGTCGGACAGTGGTGGAAGCTCAGTTGTCAGCAGCAATCTGACCTGTTAAACATGCCTTCAGCTTAACGCTATGGAGCCACTTTTCTTCTCAAAGGGGAGTGCTTGTTGGCTTGCTTGTCAATACATGTCAGTGATGACGGTCTGGTACCCGGAGTGTGTCTTTACAGGCTCGAACATCACTAACACACACAGGCTGCTTTTACGTCTAATTGATCTTCAAAGGACACACACAGATGAACCATCACTACTACACATACACAAACACACACCACTACTGACACGTATACACACCAACAGAAAACACACACCACTACTGACACGCATACACACCAACAGAAAACACACACCACTACTGACACGTATACACACCAACAGAAAACACACACCACTACTGACACGCATACACATTAACAGAAAACACACACCACTACTGACACGTATACACACCAACAGAAAACACACACCAGTACTGACACGTATACACACCAACAGAAAACACACACCAGTACTGACACGTATACACATCAACAGAAAACACACACCACTACTGACACGTATACACACCAACAGAAAACACACACCACTACTGACACGTATACACACCAACAGAAAACACACACCACTACTGACACGCATACACACCAACAGAAAACACACACCACTACTGTCACGTATACACACCAACAGAAAACACACACCACTACTGACACGCATACACACCAACAGAAAACACACACCACTACTGACACGTATACACACCAACAGAAAACACACACCACTACTGACACGCATACACATCAACAGAAAACACACACCACTACTGACACGTATACACACCAACAGAAAACACACACCACTACTGACACGTATACACACCAACAGAAAACACACACCACTACTGACACGTATACACACCAACAGAAAACACACACCACTACTGACACGTATACACACCAACAGAAAACACACACCACTACTGACACGTATACACACCAACAGAAAACACACACCACTACTGACACGTATACACACCAACAGAAAACACACACCAGTACTGACACGTATACACACCAACAGAAAACACACACCAGTACTGACACGTATACACACCAACAGAAAACACACACCAGTACTGACACGTATACACACCAACAGAAAACACACACCAGTACTGACACGTATACACACCAACAGAAAACACACACCACTACTGACACGTATACACACCAACAGAAAACACACACCACTACTGACACGTATACACACCAACAGAAAACACACACTCAAAACCAGGTCACACAGGATATGAAACCTTGGAAGTGAAGGAGATAAGATAAGATTTACTGCCCTTTAATTTCATTATTTTTATTTGTTTCTCCCTCCTCTTCTCACTCCCTCCTCTTCTCCCTCCCTCCCTTCATTTCCTCCTCTTCTCTCTCCCTCCCTCCTCTTCTCCCTTCCCTTCCCTTCCTCCTCTTCTCTCTCCCTCCCTCCCTCCCTCCTCTTCTCCCTTCCCTTCCCTTCCTCCTCTTCTCTCTCCCTCCCTCCCTCCCTCCTCTTCTCCCTCCCTCCCTCCCCTTCTCCCTCCCACCCTCCCTCTTTATTTATTGAACTCTGATTACAACAGAATAGACAGCAGACTCAATGCTAATTTATGACATCCTTTATGACATCCAAACAAGACAGCTTCTTTATCAATTGGATGGCCAATCACTCTTCTCCTTAATTTCCTCTCATGACAGTCCCTGATTCTTCTGTCGATTTCCATAATTTCTCCCTCCATCTATCCCTCCCTCATCCATAACCTTCTCTGTCCCATTCCCTCTCTCCTCCATCCCCTTCCCCATCCTTCTGTCTGTCTCTCTATCATTCTATATATCCTTAATCATCTCCGTCTCTAGTTTGCTCTGGCAGTGGTGTCCCAGCACAGTGTGTGTGTGTGTGTGTGTGTGTGTGTGTGTGTGTGTGTGTGTGTGTGTGTGTGTGTGTGTGTGTGTGTGTGTGTGTGTGTGTGTGTGTGTGTAATGGCTATTAGCCAACCGTTACTGAGTGGCTGTAGCGGCTAGGCTATGAGCTAGGGACAGTGGCTGTCATTTCTCAATAGGCTGACGCTAAATGGCTAAATCAGATTAGCACCACTGTAGCTAAATTCAGACAGTATTAGAGCCTTAGGGCCAGAGTAGGCATGGTTACACAGATCATACACAATAACAGTGGTGACAATGCTGAAGTAAAAAGCACTAGAGGTGGATGCACACACTGTAAACCACAGTAAAGCATTTGTGACAAATAGAAAAAAATCTAATTCAATTTGATTGATTGGTTGATTGGCTCACACACACATGCCCATACATATTTTAGAACCTCATCTCAGTCCTTCACTCCTCATTCTCTCTCTTAATGTTCTGAACACAAATCCTTCCCCTTCTGCAGGTCAGGGTAATTTCCTAATGGATGCTTGGCAGATGGAATTAGAGACAACATCCCTGCTGATAGAACCAGAGAGCCAGAAGCCCACTGTCACGTTCCTGACCTGTTTTCTGTTGTTTTTGTATGTGTATGATGGTCAGGGCGTGAGTTTTGGGTTGGCAGTCTATCTTTTCTGTTTCTATGTTGGTTTTGGGTTGCCTGGTATGGCTCTTAATTAGAGGCAGGTGTTTTGCGTTTTCCTCTAATTGAGAGTCATATTTAGGTAAGGCGTTGTCACAGTGTTCGTGGTGGGTGATTGTCTTCCGTGTTTGTGTATGTAGTTGCACCACACGGGACTGTTTTCGGTTTGTTTTGTTCATCGTTGTTTTTGTGTAGCCTGTTTTCTCTATTCGTGTGTTCTTCTTGTTTCATGTAAGTTCGTCGTCTAGGTCTGTCTACACCGTTTGTTGTTTTGTTAGTTTAGTTAAGTTCGTGTTTTCGTTTAATAAATATGTGTTCAAACTCCACTGCGCCTTGGTTCGATCAATACTCCTCCTTTTCTACCGAAGAGAAGGAGGACCGCCGTTACAGAATCACCCACCAAACTAGGACCAAGCGGCAAGGGAGAGCTCAACAGAGCAACCAGGACTCCTGGACTTGGGAGGAGATCCTGGACGGTAAAGGACCCTGGGCTCAGCCAGGGGAATATCGCCGTCCCAAGGCGGAGCTGGAAGCAGCGAAGGCAGAGAGGCGCTGGTATGAGGAGGCAGCGCGGCGACGCGGTTGGGAGCCCGTGAGTCAGACCCAAAAATTTCTTGGGGGGGGGGGGGCACACGAGGAGTGTGGCAAAGCCGGGTAGGCTACCTGAGCCAACTCCCCGTGCTTACAGTGGAGTGAGAGGGCGTCGTACTGGTCAGACACCGTGTTATGCGGTAAAGCGCACGGTGTCCCCAGCACGCGTGCTTAGCCCAGTGCGGGCTATTCCACCTCGCCGCACTGGGAGGGCTTGTTGGGCATCGAGTCGGATGTCATGAAGCCGGCCCAACGCATCTGGCCACCAGTGCGTCTCCTAGGGCCGGCATACATGGCACCAGCCTTACGAATGATGTCCCCAGTACGCGTGCTTAGCTCAGTGCGGGCTATTCCACCTTGCCACACTGGCAGGGCTACGGGCACCATTCAACCTGGTAAGGTTGGGCAGGCTCGATGCTCAAGAGCACGTGTCCTCCTTCACGGTCCGGTATACCCGGTGCCACCTCCATGTACCAGTCCTCCGGTGGCAGCCCCCCGTACCAGGCTGTCTCTCCGGGTTCTCTCTCCAGCTGCTCCCACCTGTCCAGCGCTGTCAGAGCTTTCCTCCTCTCCAGCGCAGCCAGTGCCTATACCACGCACCAGGCTGTCTCTCCGTCTCCTCCCTACAGAGCCGTCCTGCCATGACCAGCCAGAGCCGTCCTGCCATGACCAGCCAGAGCCGTCCTGCCATGACCAGCCAGAGCCGTCCAGCCAGGACCTGCCAGAGCCGTCCAGCCAGGACCTGCCAGAGCCGTCCAGCCAGGACCTGCCAGAGCCGTCCTGCCATGACCAGCCAGAGCCGTCCAGCCAGGACCTGCCAGAGCCGTCCAGCCGGGACCTGCCAGAGTCCCTCCAGCCGGGACCTGCCAGAGTCCCTCCAGCCGGGACCTGCCAGAGTCCCTCCAGCCGGGACCTGCCAGAGTCCCTCCAGCCGGGACCTGCCAGAGTCCCTCCAGCCGGGACCTGCCAGAGTCCCTCCAGCCGGGACCTGCCAGAGTCCCTCCAGCCGGGACCTGCCAGAGTCCCTCCAGCCGGGACCTGCCAGAGTCCCTCCAGCCGGGACCTGCCAGAGTCCCTCCAGCCGGGACCTGCCAGAGTCCCTCAGCCGGGACCTGCCAGAGTCCCTCAGCCGGGACCTGCCAGAGTCCCTCAGCCGGGACCTGCCAGAGTCCCTCAGCCGGGACCTGCCAGAGTCTCTCAGCCGGGACCTGCCAGAGTCTCTCAGCCGGGACCTGCCGCCCCTTGTCCCGGTGCTGCCCCTTGTCCCGGTGCTGCCCCTTGTCCCGGTGCTGCCCCTTGTCCCGGTGCTGCCCCTTGTCCCGGTGCTGCCCCTTGTCCCGGTGCTGCCCCTTGTCCCGGTGCTGGCCGTTCATTTAGGGGGTTTTAGTTGGAGGGTGGTCATTGGGAGGGGAATACAGAAGCGGGGAGTGACTATGGTGGTGTGGGGACAGCGTCCGGAGCCTGAGCCACCACCGTGGTCAGATGCCCACCCAGACCCTCCCCTGGACTTTGTGCTGGTGCACCCGGCGTTCGCACCTTGAGGGGGGGGGTTCTGTCACGTTCCTGACCTGTTTTCTGTTGTTTTTGTATGTGTATGATGGTCAGGGCGTGAGTTTTGGGTGGGCAGTCTATGTTTTCTGTTTCTATGTTGGTTTTGGGTTGCCTGGTATGGCTCTTAATTAGAGGCAGGGGTTTTGCGTTTTCCTCTAATTGAGAGTCATATTTAGGTAGGGTGTTCTCACTGTTTGTTTGTGGGTGATTGTCTCCTGTGTCGTCGATGTCTGTACCATACGGGACTGTTTGGCTGTTCGTTCGTTTTGATGTAGTCTGTTCCTGTCCGTGAGTTCTACGTGTAGTTATGTAAGTTCATGTTCAGGTTTCGTCTACGTCGTTTTCTTATTTTGTAATTTTCCAAGTGTTTTCGTATTCGTCTTTGTGTTTCAATAAATATCATTATGTCATCATACCTTGCGGCGTATTGGTCCACTGATCCTTCTCTCCTCTCCTCATCTGAGGAAGAGGAGGACAACAGCCCTTACACCCACAGTACAATGGCAACCTGCCAGAGCTCACAGAATCCAGTCAAGTTGGCCTATACCTCTACACTAACAGTGAACACACACAGACACACACAGAAATAAAACACACACAGAGATTGTGGGAGTGTGGTTGTTTTTTTGTGGGTTTTCATTTGTTATAAATTCTACACAGTTCAATAAGAAGACACAAGAACACAGTACAGAGCTCACAACAGAACAGCGTACCACCAAATATACAGTATAGCAGGAAGAGAAAAAAAACACTCACATTGTTCCATATGTATAACAAGACAAGAATCCTAATTCAAACCTTTCTCTCTTCTCTTAGAACCAGTGGACAAACCACAAAACAACACAAGTCACAACTCAGTAGTTCTGAAGTACAAGAATCACCCTTTTCTTTAAAGAAAAGAAAACACTTTTTATATCACTTTATATATTTATTTTTTTTACAAATAAAACCAAGCGTTCCAAAGTTGAAGGTATCCACCTGTTGGTCTCCCCCTAACTTCACAGGAGTCAGAACAGTCATTAAGTTATGGAAATATAGATTTCTTAAATCACTAGACATATAAACTCCATTGGAAAAACCAAATGATTACCAGAAAAAGCGATAGTGGTTATAGTGACCTGTTCACAAGGCAATTTTTTCCAGTGTTTACCAATGATAGAGGACACTGCAACCAGCTATCATATATCTTTGTGCTGCCAATACGGGTAGTATCAAAAAGCGTGTGAGGCAGAGAGAGACAGACACCAGATGCGTACCAAAACATTGGAACACCCCCACAAGGACACTCAATAACTCTTCAACTTATTTTGGTTAAAAAAATTAACATCACGTACACCCTCTCGCCTCCCACCTCACCCCCACACTAAACCCCCTCTCACCTCCCCTGCTCCCCTCCTTCTCTCCCTTCTCAAGCTGTGACTAACCTGTGTCTGTGACGTTCGTAGGTGAATCTGTGCTCACTGTGTTGCTAACCCATCCAGCCTGCAAAGCCAATCTGTGCTGAAGGAAATGGTAGTGCAGCTGGCAGAGATTTCAGATTGTCAACGGAGGACAAAAACGTTCCCCATTTTGCCAGATTACTCCAATTTTCCAGAGCTAGGGGATGATAATTGGGTGAGCTGAGTGTAACAGGGAGTGTTGTGTTTCTGAAAATGGCTTTGCTCAGAGAGGGACAGTAGGCTATGAAATACGGCGAGAGCTGTAGCAGGGTCAGGACTCTAACGACACAGTAAACACACAGATTCATTCAGATTCACCACACGTATACAGTAAGCCTCCATTTGATTGACAGGTTATACAGTATTCAGTTTGCAGAGACAGAGCAACAAAAAGAAGAAAACAAATGACCTGATACATAATATACATTTCGTCAACATTTTGAAAATGATTTGTACACCCAATAGCTTGTCGTTTTTGTTTGTCGTTTTTGTTTGTCACAGCTGTTGCTAAGGTAACAGCTGAAAGGAATTTGAATAAATGAATAGACATAATCGATTTGAAATGATAAACTAAACAATGAATTGATACACAGGGACTAGAGTCTTCTATTTCCTGTCATCCTGTAAAGAGAGGACTCTGGCCAGGACCAAAGCAAACAGGGAGATAGGGGTATGTTCCCCCAGCTTAGAACAGTCTAAAATTATATACAGTACTATAGGCTCTTATCAGAAGGCCGGAGTGGATTTAGGTTGGAATGACTTTTGACTTGTATAAGTGGGCCTGGCTTGCCCTGGTCGACCGAAACGTTTTGTTAGAAAGTACATCTGCAGTATCGTGCCTAATATGCTGCTGGTCTTCGTATTGGGCAAAGAATATGATCCTTAAGTTTTATGTAACAGCAGGCACGATCTCTATGTTACGGGATAGAATTCAGAGTGACACAATAATCAGCGTAGGGATGAATAGAGTAGGATGACAGTTTGTGTTTTTCCCATGTCCACCAGAATGGGCTAGATGCAGACTCCACACAGAACAGACACATCCACTACACTGACTGAACGAAGAACAACCCACAGCTCAGACACAATGCAATACAGCACACACTCACAAACACACACTCACAAACGCACACACACTCCTGCAACAAACAGTGTGTTTGGAATGGGGTAGAAAATAGTTACTGTGGCTAGAGTCACGTTGGACACGTTTACTGTACAGCTCTATTCTGCATGGGAGTCAACCAAGAGTTGTGATTGGTGGACAGGGATTACGCTCTGATAATGTCATGATGAAGTCAGTTGATGTCCAGTGATGTATTAGGTCTCATGTTTAAATACCCCCCCCCCCCCCCTCCATGGTTACCCCCCATCCCTACAAAAACACCCTCCCATTACACCGTCTTTTCAGTCCCGATTTCTCCCTCTATCAAAAATAAAACAAGCCCTGCTGTCGTTTTTCATCCATCCCTTCATCCCTCTCTTTCTGTCTTCTTGTATAATATTCTCCTCTGTTCCTCACTGTGGAAGACAATACAAAGCACCAGTAAATCCTTTGATTCATTACAACATCATGTGATATAAGTCAGGGATAATCAACTAGATTCAACCGAGGGCCGATTTTATATTGAGCGGATGGTCGGGGGGCCGGAACATAATTACAAATCATTTGTAGACTGCATATTGACTTCAATAAGCCCAAACAGATATAATGTTTGACTAAAACATAATCATTTCAAACCTTTCATACATCTGTATACGATCACGTGTCTCTATTATGCATGGGAATACTTGGGAACAGATGTCTTTTTAAAAAATCACTTGGAGCTGATTTCCTGGTGTTTTTCCAGTCTTTTATTGCCCCCCGCAAAAAGAAAATATATATACAGTACCAGTCAAAAGTTTGGACACACCTACTCATTCCAGGGTTTTTCTTTATTTTTATTATTTTCTACATAGTAGAATAATAGTGAAGACATCAAATCTATGAGATAACACTTATGGAATCATGTTATAACTAAAAAAGTGTTAAACAAATCAAAATATAATTTTCCTTCATGTCTTAAAGTAATGATGGACTGTTGTTTCTCTTTGCTTATTTGAGCTGTTCTTGCCATAATATGGACTTGGTATTTTACCAAATAGGGCTATCTTCTGTATACCACCCCAACTTTGTCACAACACAACTAATTGGCGCAAATACATTAAGAAGGAAAAAAATTCCAAAATCGAATTTTAACAAGGCACACCTGTTAATTGAAAGTCATTCCAGGTGACCACCTCATGAAGCTGGTTGAGAGAATGTCAAGAGTGTGCAAAGCTGTCATCAAGGCAAAGGGTGGCTACTTTGAAGAATCTAAAATCTAAAATATATTTTGATTCTTTTATCACTTTTTTGGTTACTACATGATTCCATATGTGTTATTTCATAGTTTTGATGTCTTCACTATTATTCTCAAATGTAGAAAATAGTAGAAATAAAGAAAAACCCTTGAATGAGTAGGTGTGTCCAAACTTTTGACTGGTACTATATATACACTGCTCAAAAAAATAAAGGGAACACTTAAACAACACAATGTAACTCCAAGTCAATCACACTTCTGTGAAATCAAACTGTCCACTTAGGAAGCAACACTGATTGACAATAAATTTCACATGCTGTTGTGCAAATGGAATAGACAACAGGTGGAAATTATAGGCAATTAGCAAGACACCCCCAATAAAGGAGTGGATCTGCAGGTGGTGACCACAGACCACTTCTCAGTTCCTATGCTTCCTGGCTGATGTTTTGGTCACTTTTGAATGCTGGCGGTGCTCTCACTCTAGTGGTAGCATGAGACGGAGTCTACAACCCACACAAGTGGCTCAGGTAGTGCAGCTCATCCAGGATGGCACATCAATGCAAGCTGTGGCAAGAAGGTTTGCTGTGTCTGTCAGCATAGTGTCCAGAGCATGGAGGCTCTACCAGGAGACAGGCCAGTACATCAGGAGACGTGGAGGACCCACGTCAGCAGCAGGACCGCTACCTCCGCCTTTGTGCAAGGAGGAGCACTGCCAGAGCCCTGCAAAATGACCTCCAGCAGACCACAAATGTGCATGTGTCTGCTCAAACGGTCAGAAACAGACTCCATGAGGGTGGTATGAGGGCCCGACGTCCACAGGTGGGGGTTGTGCTTACAGCCCAACACCGTGCAGGACGTTTGGCATTTGCCAGAGAACACCAAGATTGGCAAATTCGCCACTGGCACCCTGTGCTCTTCACAGATGAATGCAGGTTCACCCTGAGCACATGAGCACATGTGACAGAGTCTGGAGACGCCGTGGAGAACGTTCTGCTGCCTGCAACATCCTCCAGCATGACCGGTTTGGCGGTGGGTCAGTCATGGTGTGGGGTGGCATTTCTTTGGGGGGCCGCACAGCCCTCCATGTGCTCGCCAGAGGTAGCCTGACTGCCATTAGGTACCGAGATGAGATCCTCAGACCCCTTGTGAGACCATATGCTGGTGCGGTTGGCCCTAGGTTCCTCCTAATGCAAGACAATGCTAGACCTCATGTGGCTGGAGTGTGTCAGCAGTTCCTGCAAGAGGAAGGCATTGATGCTATGGACTGGCCCGCCCGTTCCCCAGACCTGAATCCAATTGAGCACATCTGGGACATCATGTCTCGCTCCATCCACCAACGCCACGTTGCACCACAGACTGTCCAGGAGTTGGCAGATGCTTTAGTCCAGGTCTGGGAGGAGATCCCTCAGGAGACCATCCGCCACCTCATCAGTAGCATGCCCAGGCGTTGTAGGGAGGTCATACAGGCACGTGGAGGTCACACACACTACTGAGCCTCATTTTGACTTGTTTTAAGGACATTACATCAAAGTTGGATCAGCCTCTAGTGTGGTTTTCCACTTTAATTTTGAGTGTGACTCCAAATCCAGACCTCCATGGGTTGATCAATTTGTTTCCATTGATACTTTTTGTGTGATTTTGCTGTCAGCACATTCAACTATGTAAAGAAAAAAGTATTTAATAAGAATATTTCATTCATTCAGATCTAGGATGTGTTATTTTAGTGTTCCCTTTATTTTTTTGAGGAGTGTATATTATTTTTTGCTCAGAAAACTTGGGGGGCCGAATAAAACCACCCGCGGCCGCCAGTTGGGGAACCCTGATATAAGTCATTAAGCAGTTTTACTGGTTATTCCTATGAAATATGGTTGTCTATAACTGAGGTCATATTCATGATGACACTGTAGCTGTAATGATTCCAGCCAAACCCAGATGCTATTCTAGGCCAATGTTTTGGTTTCCTGATCTTCTCTCCTCATGAATAGCTATTGGGTGATTACTCATGAAACTAGAACAACACAAAACTTGTCACAACATTTAATCCATAGAAGGGTCATTTGGAGGAATGATTGTTGACATATATTTGACATTTGTATCTGAAAGCATAATTGATAAATAACTCATTAAAGTTATAATATTTGCAACATTTTGGCATTACCAAGGCCTCCTTTAAGACTCTAATGTTTCATTTGTAGGTGTTAAAAAGCTAAAGTTGGTGTCATATAAAGCTTTACCGCTTGCTCTGTATTATGAAAAGCAATTTGATTTTAATAACACATTTCTTACAAAAATGTATGAATATTGAAAAATACAAACATGAATATGGAAAATATTTATTTTTAGATTTGGCACATTGTTCAATATATCATTGAACATAATATAATCTATGGCATATTAAAGTTCTAGAGTGGGATCTCTGTTACTTTTAGAGTTGTCATATTTGTATATTTCAATATGCCTGTTCATATTTTTGTATATAAATAAATTAATGTAAGAAAATTGCTGTTGAAATAAGAGTACTACTCATATTACAGAGCCAGCGGTAAAGCTTTATATGACACTGTTAGATTCTGGGTTAAACTTGGAACATTGTTGTACTCAGAAGTATAGTATATGAGGGGTGAAAGAGAATGTTTTTTACATCAGAACTTAATGGTTATCTGTAGGAGCCAGATGGCTTTGCAATGTGCTGAGTGGAAGGGAGGTAGTCACAGTATTGCTATAGGGGAAACGGATGGACATCTGTGGATTAGGCGAATGAGGGGTTGAGGTCAGGTCAGATCCCTTGAAGAGCGAAGTTATGGTTTATTCCCCTATTACCCTCTTCCTGTCAAACCATAAAAGATGTAAGGATTGGAGAGGAGGAGAGTCTAAATTGGAGTATATATACTTGTGATGGTGAAAACATGTGATGTCTGAATGCAGCTGTATTCTACCCTTCAGGAAGAATTCAACTTGGTTAAGCTTATCTATTGTCCGTTAAGTTATTTACTCTGAGAATTAGAACCTAACAACACCAACTTTTGCTTTGTAGCACCTACAGATGAAACATCATGGAGTCTTAAAGGAGGCCTGGGTAAGGTCAAAATGTCACAAGTATTCCAACTTCAATTAATTATGTCTCAATTATGCATTAAGATACAAATGTCAAATATATGTCAGCAATCCTTCCTCCTAAGGACACTTCTATGGATTTCATTTTGTGAAAATTGTTTTGTTCTAGTTTAGTGAGGAATCACCCTAGTCTGATGTAAGAACTGTGCATATAAACATATAAACCAATCCCCCTTCTCCTCCCGCCAGTGATCCCTGCCCTCTGACCTGCTGTGCTGCTGGCTTGTTCAAGAGGCCAGCTTCTTCATTGGCCTTTTCTGTCTTCATCTCCACCACAATGTCATTATTCACATCCCCACTTGCCCTGCAGGAGAGACACACAGAGGAGGCAGAGAGAGAGAGAGAGGGATAGCATAGAGAGAGAGATAGGTTAACTTTTTAGGGATAGGGGGCAGCATTTTCACTTTGGATGAATAGCGTGCCCAAATTGAACTGCCTCCTACTCTGTCCCAGATGCTAATATATGCATATTATTATTACTGTTGGATAGAAAACACTCTGAAGTTTCTAAAACTGTTTGAATTATGTCTGAGTATAACAGAACTCATTTGGCAGGCAAACTTCCAAACAGGAAGTAGAAATTCTGAGGCTGGTCGATATTCAACTCATCGCCTGTTCAAATCCCTGTAAGATATGGATCTGTTTGCACTTCCTATGCCTTCCACTAGATGTCAACAGTCTGTAGAACGTCGAATTAAGCTTATGCTGTGTTGTGGGGCCGGATGAGAGGGGAATGAGTCAGTGGTCTGGCAGATTGCCAGTTCCTGGTCACGCACTTTCCTCATGATATTGCCTTGCATTCCATAACTTCTACAGACACGAAGGAATGCTCCGGTTGGAACGTTATTGGATATATATGATTACAACATCCTGAAGATTGATTCTCTACTTAGTTTGACCAGTTTATTCGACCTGTTATATAACTTTTTGAAGTTTCGCATAGACCGGCGCGAGCTTTTGGATATGTTTGCTGAACGTGCTAGCAAAAGTAGCTACTTGGACATAAATACCGGACATTATCGAACAAAACAACAATTTATTGTGGAACTAGGATTCCTGGGAGTGCATTCTGATGAAGATCATCAAAGGTAAGGGAATATTTATGATGTAATTTCGTATTTCTGTTGACTCCAACATGGCAGAGAAATGTTGTTATTTCTGAGCGCCGTCCCAGATTATTGCATGGTGTGCTTTTTCCGTCAAGTTTTAAAAAAATCTGACACAGTGGTTGCATTAAGAACAAGTGTATCTTTAATTCTATGTAAAACATGTATCTTTCATCAAAGTTTATGATGAGTATTTCCCGTTATTTGATGTGGCTCTCTGCAATTTCTCCGGATATTTTGGAGGCATTTCTGAACATGGCGCCAATGTAAACTGAGATTTTTGATATAAATATGCACATTATCGAACAAAACATAAATGTATTGTGTAACATGATGTCCTATGAGTGTCATCTGATGAAGATCATCAAAAGTTAGTGATTAATGTTATCTCTATTTCTGCGTTTCTGCGTTTTGTGACTCCTATCTTTGACTGGGAAAATGGCTGTGTGTTTTTTGGACTTGGCGGTGATCTAACATAATCATATGTTGTGTTTTCGTTGTAAAGCTTTTTTGAAATCGGACACGATGGGTATATTAACAAGATGTTTATCTTTCATTTGCTGTATTGGACTTGTTATTGTGTGAAAGTTACATATTTCAAAAAAATATTTTTTTAATTTCCCGCGCTGCCTTTCAGCGGAATGTTGTAGCGGAACGTGTGTCCTAGAAAGGTTAATAAAAGGAGAGAACATGAACAGACGGACGGAGAGAGAAAAGGTAGAGGGTTAGCAGAGGGAGGTAAAGTACAGTAAAGAGAACAGATAGTCTGTACTCCAATGATCACAACGCCTTTCTTTAGAAATAGTTTCAACACCCATCCTCCCTCCCTCCCCTCCTCTCCTCTCCTCCACCCTAACCTCCCTCCTGTTACTCACACTTCCTTTTCATCCTTCTTGCTGCAGGGCAGCTTGCCCTTCTTGTTGAGGAAGTAGAGGAGTGCCACCAGCAGCAGCAGCATTAGGACACACACCACCACGGCTATCACCACGCCACTGGAGCCACCCTGCTGCTTATCAGCTAGGGGCATGGAGAGATGGAGGGAGAGATGAAGGCATGGGGGGAGAGGTGGAGAAGGGAGAGGTTGGATGGAAAGTGAAGTTAGAGGGGATGGATGGGGTGAGGTGAGAGGAGAAAGAGGTAGGGAGGAGGGAGGAGGGGGTGGGAGGTGAGGAGGGATAAGGGGGAGAAGGGATGAAGAGGGAGGGACAGCGATGGAGGCAGGAGAGGGGATGGAGTGGAGGGGTAGGGGTGGGTAATGGAAGAAGTGAGAGGGAGGTGAGGGGGTAGAGGGGTGGAAATGGGATGGGTGGGGTTGGGAGGAGAGCATTGGATGGGTGGAGGGGAGATGAGGAGAGGAGGAAAGGGGAGGGGGAGGTTTGTTCAGCTTTGAGATTGAGATGACAATAGTGTGGTGGGGCTAAAATGGGGGCCTACACACACACACACACACACACACACACACACACACACACCTTTTCTCTCTCTGTATCACATACACACAATGTAACACACATACACACAGAGGTATTTGTACAGACCTGTTTTAAGCACATGGTTCCCTTTGAGCAGCATTTTGAAAGAAAGACAGTTCCTCAGACCCACTGCATAGCAAAGCAACAACACACACTGCACCACTATGTGCACCCACTAACAACACACATACTAGTGTACAAACACAACCACCACAACACATACTCTAGTTACAACTACTCACAAGCCCACAGCAACTGAAAAGCACAGCACAGGGAGGAAAAAGAGTGAAAGAAGAATGCAGTGGGAAAAAGAAGTGACAAAGACACGCCGAGAAAAGAAAAGAGAGTGGAAGAGGATAGAATAGAATATCAACCTTTATTACCCCCCCAGGGGAGAGAAAAGTCACAGCATCCACAAAATATAGGACAGACATCATACAAAGATGTATAGGACAGACATCATACAAAGATGTATAGGACAGACATCATACAAAGATGAGAAACAAAACACAATATACAATATCACAGTGTTCAGTAGTAATAGAGAAATATACAATGTACAGTACAGTAGAGTGCTGGGAGGAAGGGTGAAGTACTACAGGCTATATACAACACAGAGTCCTGACAGCAGGGAGGAAAGGAGGAGGGAGAAGACGGATAAGTGTCTACCTCTGCCTGCATCATTGGCTGCGTTGGGATCGACGGCTGCAGGGAGAAGAGAGGAAACGGGTTAGACTACAGTTTACTGTTACACCACAATGGAGGGGGGAGGGGGAGGGAGAGCGACAGAGACAGAGACAGAGAGACAGAGAGACAGAGAGAGACAGAGAGACAGAGAGAGAGAGAGAGAGAGAGAGAGAGAGACAGGGAGAGAGAGAGAGAGAGAGAGAGAGAGACAGGGAGAGAGAGAGACAGGGAGAGAGAGAGAGAGAGAGAGAGAGAGACAGGGAGAGAGAGAGAGAGAGAGAGAGAGAAGAACGTTAAGAGAAGTGGAGGGCCGCACTGACCTTGTTTGGTGGTGACTTTGAAGGCCTGGGAGGCTGCGCCGTGGTCGTTACTGGCCTCGCAGGTGACCCCGTCCTTCAGGACCGCAGCACTGGCCTCTAGCGTGACCATACTGACCACCTTGTTACCCTTCACCGACACCGACTGGGGGGGGTGGGGGGGGGGGGGGGGGTGAGAAAGATGGGTTAAGAGATGACAATAAATTAGAGGAGTTGTTCTGAGAGCTCATAACATAACTCCACAAAGCTTTGTCAACGCACACAATGCACACATGCGCACACACACACACACTCACCTCCTTTCCTGAGGGTGTCCAGGTGAACTGTGGGGCAGGATGTCCGTGAGCAGAGCAGGACAGAGTCACCATGTCTCCCTCCTTCTCCACTATTCCATCAACAGCTGCATCAATCTCAGGTTTACCTAGAGAGAGGAGAGAGAGAGGGAGGGAGAGAGAGAGGTAAAGAGACAGGAAGGGAGAGTAGTAGAGGTAGAGGGGGAGGAGAGAGGGAGGATGGAGAGAGGTAGAGAGGGGTGATGGAGGAGGGTAGGGAGGTGCAGAGAGATATAGATTGGGAAGAAAGTGGGAGAGGGAATGGCAGAAATAAAATAATAATTAAAATCCACCACAGGAAGAGATATACCGTACCATCACCACTTCCTTTACTCCATCTGAGTCTTATGATATACTGTACCATCACCACTTCCTTTACTCCATCTGAGTCTTATGATATACTGTACCATCACCACTTCCTTTACTCCATCTGAGTCTTATGATATACTGTACCATCACCACTTCCTTTACTCCATCTGAGTCTTATGATATACTGTACCATCACCACTTCCTTTACTGCATCTGAGTCTTATGATATACTGTACCATCACGGTACATCACAGTATGTGATGTCACAGTATATCATGGCCGTGTGTGTGTGTGTGTGTGTGTGTGTGTGTGTGTGTGTGTGTGTGTGTGTGTTTCTGTGTACCTGAGACGGTGAGATTGACGCTGGCCTTGGAGGTGAGCCCAAGCACAGAGGGCACTGCGCCCACACAGGAGTACTCGCCAGCTTCAGCGAATGTCACTGACTTCAGAGACAAGACACCAGTCTGGGACAGCACCGTGGAGCCCTGTTGAACACACACAGGTATGAGGTTAGGGGAATGTTGGACACACACACACTCAATTTCTATATCTCTTGTTCTTCCACGCCCTCTCCGGTTTCTCACAAACTCAGTCCTGCTCAGTACAACCACATTCCTTACCCAGTAACACGTTCACAACAGGGAGAGGTGGACTGGTAGTAACACAGGGAGGAAGCAGGGAGAGGTGGACTGGTAGTAACACAGGGAGGAAGCAGGGTGAGGTGGACTGGTAGTAACACAGGGAGGAAGCAGGGAGTGGTGGACTGGTAGTAACACAGGGAGGAAGCAGGGTGAGGTGGACTGGTAGTAACACAGGGAGGAAGCGGGGAGAGGTGGACTGGTAGTAACACAGGGGGGAAGCAGGGAGTGATGGACTGGTAGTAACACAGGGGGGAAGCAGGGAGTGATGGACTGGTAGTAACACAGGGAGGAAGCAGGGAGTGGTGGACATGTAGAAACACAGGGAGGAAGCAGGGAGTGGTGGACTGGTAGTAACACAGGGAGGAAGCAGGGAGTGGTGGACTGGTAGTAACACAGGGGGGAAGCAGGGAGAGGTGGACTGGTAGTAACACAGGGAGGAAGCAGGGAGTGGTGGACTGGTAGTAACACAGGAAGGAAGCAGGGAGTGGTGGACTGGTAGTAACACAGGGAGGAAGCAGAGAGAGATGGACTGGTAGTAACACAGGGAGGAAGCAGGGAGTGGTGGACTGGTAGTAACACAGGGGGAAAGCAGGGTGAGGTGGACTGGTAGTGACACAGGGGGGAAGCAGGGAGTGGTGGACTGGTAGGAACACAGGGAGGAAGCAGGGAGTGGTGGACTGGTAGTAACACAGGGAGGAAGCAGGGAGAGGTGGACTGGTAGTTACACGGGGAGGAAGCAGGGAGAGGTGGACTGGTAGTAACACGGGGAGGAAGCAGGGAGAGATGGACTGGTAGTAACACAGGGAGGAAACAGGGAGAGGTGGACTGGTAGTAACACAGGGAGGAAGCAGGGAGAGGTGGACTGGTAGTAACACAGGGAGAAAGCAGGGAGAGGTGGACTGGTAGGAACACAGGGAGAAGGAAAGAGAGAGATGGACTGGTAGTAACACAGGGAGGAAGCAGGGAGTGATGGACTGGTAGTAACATAGGGAGGAAGCAGGGAGTGGTGGACTGGTAGTAACACAGGAAGGAAGCAGGGGGTGGTGGACTGGTATTAACACAGGGAGGAAGCAGGGAGTGGTGGACTGGTAGTAACACAGGGGGGAAGCAGGGAGTGATGGACTGGTAGTAACACAGGGAGGAAGCAGGGAGTGGTGGACTGGTAGTAACACAGGGAGGAAGCAGGGAGTGGTGGACTGGTAGTAACACAGGGAGGAAGCAGGGAGTGGTGGACTGGTAGTAACACAGGGGGGAGCAGGGAGAGGTGGACTGGTAGGAACACAGGGAGGAAGCAGGGAGTGGTGGACTGGTAGTAACACAGGAAGGAAGCAGGGAGTGGTGGACTGGTAGTAACACAGGGAGGAAGCAGAGAGAGATGGACTGGTAGTAACACAGGGAGGAAGCAGGGAGTGGTGGACTGGTAGTAACACAGGGAGGAAGCAGGGAGTGGTGGACTGGTAGTGACACAGGGAAGCAGGGCGAGGTGGACTGGTAGTAACACAGGGAGGAAGCAGAGAGAGATGGACTGGTAGTAACACAGGGAGGAAGCAGGGAGTGATGGACTGGTAGTAACACAGGGAGGAAGCAGGGAGTGATGGACTGGTAGTAACACAGGGAGGAAGCAGGGAGTGGTGGACTGGTAGTAACACAGGAAGGAAGCAGGGAGTGGTGGACTGGTAGTAACACAGGGAGGAAGCAGGGAGAGGTGGACTGGTATTTACACTAAAAGGAAGCAGGGAGAGGTGGACTGGTAGTAACACAGGGAGGAAGCAGGGAGAGATGGACTGGTAGTAACACAGGGAGGAAACAGGGAGAGGTGGACTGGTAGTAACACAGGGAGGAAGCAGGGAGAGGTGGACTGGTAGTAACAGGGAGGAAGCGGGGAGAGGTGGACTGGTAGTAACACAGGGGGGAAGCGGGGAGTGATGGACTGGTAGTAACACAGGGAGGAAGCAGGGAGTGGTGGACATGTAGAAACACAGGGAGGAAGCAGGGAGTGGTGGACTGGTAGTAACACAGGGAGGAAGCAGGGAGTGGTGGACTGGTAGTAACACAGGGGGGAAGCAGGGAGAGGTGGAATGGTAGTAACACGGGGAGGAAGCAGGGAGTGGTGGACTGGTAGTAACACAGGAAGGAAGCAGGGAGTGGTGGACTGGTAGTAACACAGGGAGGAAGCAGAGAGAGATGGACTGGTAGTAACACAGGGAGGAAGCAGGGAGTGGTGGACTGGTAGTAACACAGGGGGGAAGCAGGGTGAGGTGGACTGGTAGTGACACAGGGGGGAAGCAGGGAGTGGTGGACTGGTAGGAACACAGGGGGGAAGCAGGGCGAGGTGGACTGGTAGTAACACAGGGAGGAAGCAGAGAGAGATGGACTGGTAGTAACACAGGGAGGAAGCAGAGAGAGATGGACTGGTAGTAACACAGGGAGGAAGCAGGGAGTGATGGACTGGTAGTAACATAGGGAGGAAGCAGGGAGTGGTGGATTGGTAGTAACACAGGAAGGAAGCAGGGGGTGGTGGACTGGTAGTAACACAGGGAGGAAGCAGGGAGTGGTGGACTGGTAGTAACACAGGGAGGAAGCAGGGAGAGGTGGATTGGTAGTTACACGGGGAGGAAGCAGGGAGAGGTGGACTGGTAGTAACACGGGGTGGAAGCAGGGAGAGATGGACTGGTAGTAACACAGGGAGGAAACAGGGAGAGGTGGACTGGTAGTAACACAGGGAGGAAGCAGGGAGAGGTGGACTGGTAGTAACACAGGGAGGAAGCAGGGAGTGATGGACTGGTAGTAACATAGGGAGGAAGCAGGGAGTGGTGGACTGGTAGTAACACAGGGAGGAAGCAGGGAGAGGTGGATTGGTAGTAACACAGGGAGGAAGCAGGGAGTGATGGACTGGTAGTAACATAGGGAGGAAGCAGGGAGTGGTGGACTGGTAGTAACACAGGAAGGAAGCAGGGGGTGGTGGATTGGTAGTAACACAGGGAGGAAGCAGGGAGTGGTGGACTGGTAGTAACACAGGGAGGAAGCAGGGAGAGGTGGATTGGTAGTTACACGGGGAGGAAGCAGGGAGAGATGGACTGGTAGTAACACGGGGAGGAAACAGGGAGAGGTGGACTGGTAGTAACACAGGGAGGAAGCAGGGAGAGGTGGACTGGTAGTAACACAGGGAGGAAACAGGGAGAGGTGGCCTGGTAGTAGCACAGGGGGGAAGCAGGGAGTGATGGACTGGTAGTAACACAGGGAGGAAGCAGGGAGAGTTGGACAGGTAGTAACACAGGGAGGAAACAGGGAGAGGTGGACTGGTAGTAACACAGGGAGGAAACAGGGAGAGGTGGACTGGTAGTAACACAGGGAGGAAGCAGGGAGAGGTGGACTGGTAGTAACACAGGGAGAAAGCAGGGAGAGGTGGACTGGTAGTGACACAGGGGGGAAGCAGGGTGAGGTGGACTGGTATTAACACAGGGAGGAAGCAGGGAGTTATGGACTGGTAGTAACACAGGGAGGAAGCAGGGAGTGGTGGACTGGTAGTAACACAGGGGGTAAGCGGGGAGAGGTGGACTGGTAGTAACACAGGGGGGAAGCAGGGAGTGATGGACTGGTAGTAACACAGGGAGGAAGCAGGGAGTGGTGGACTGGTAGTAACACAGGAAGGAAGCAGGGAGTGGTGGACTGGTAGTAACACAGGGAGGAAGCAGAGAGAGATGGACTGGTAGTAACACAGGGAGGAAGCAGGGAGTGGTGGACTGGTAGTAACACAGGGGGGAATCAGGGTGAGGTGGACTGGTAGTGACACAGGGGGGAAGCAGGGAGTGGTGGACTGGTAGGAACACAGGGGGGAAGCAGGGCGAGGTGGACTGGTAGTAACACAGGGAGGAAGCAGAGAGAGATGGACTGGTAGTAACACAGGGAGGAAGCAGGGAGTGATGGGCTGGTAGTAACATAGGGAGGAAGCAGGGAGTGGTGGATTGGTAGTAACACAGGAAGGAAGCAGGGGGTGGTGGACTGGTAGTAACACAGGGAGGAAGCAGGGAGAGATGGACTGGTAGTAACACAGGGAGGAAACAGGGAGAGGTGGACTGGTAGTAACACAGGGAGGAAGCAGGGAGAGGTGGACTGGTAGTAACAGGGAGGAAGCGGGGAGAGGTGGACTGGTAGTAACACAGGGGGGAAGCAGGGAGTGATGGACTGGTAGTAACACAGGGAGGAAGCAGGGAGTGGTGGACATGTAGAAACACAGGGAGGAAGCAGGGAGTGGTGGACTGGTAGTAACACAGGGAGGAAGCAGGGAGTGGTGGACTGGTAGTAACACAGGGGGGAAGCAGGGAGAGGTGGAATGGTAGTAACACGGGGAGGAAGCAGGGAGTGGTGGACTGGTAGTAACACAGGAAGGAAGCAGGGAGTGGTGGACTGGTAGTAACACAGGGAGGAAGCAGAGAGAGATGGACTGGTAGTAACACAGGGAGGAAGCAGGGAGTGGTGGACTGGTAGTAACACAGGGGGGAAGCAGGGTGAGGTGGACTGGTAGTGACACAGGGGTCGAAGCAGGGAGTGGTGGACTGGTAGGAACACAGGGGGGAAGCAGGGCGAGGTGGACTGGTAGTAACACAGGGAGGAAGCAGAGAGAGATGGACTGGTAGTAACACAGGGAGGAAGCAGGGAGTGATGGACTGGTAGTAACATAGGGAGGAAGCAGGGAGTGGTGGATTGGTAGTAACACAGGAAGGAAGCAGGGTGTGGTGGACTGGTAGTAACACAGGGAGGAAGCAGGGAGTGGTGGACTGGTAGTAACACAGGGAGGAAGCAGGGAGAGGTGGATTGGTAGTTACACGGGGAGGAAGCAGGGAGAGGTGGACTGGTAGTAACACGGGGTGGAAGCAGGGAGAGATGGACTGGTAGTAACACAGGGAGGAAACAGGGAGAGGTGGACTGGTAGTAACACAGGGAGGAAGCAGGGAGAGGTGGACTGGTAGTAACACAGGGAGGAAGCAGGGAGTGATGGACTGGTAGTAACATAGGGAGGAAGCAGGGAGTGGTGGACTGGTAGTAACACAGGGAGGAAACAGGGAGAGATGGACTGGTAGTAACACAGGGAGGAAGCAGAGAGAGATGGCCTGGTAGTAACACAGGGAGGAAGCAGGGAGAGGTGGACTGGTAGTAACACAGGGAGAAAGCAGGGAGAGGTGGACTGGTAGTAACACAGGGGGGAAGCAGGGTGAGGTGGACTGGTATTAACACAGGGAGGAAGCAGGGAGTTATGGACTGGTAGTAACACAGGGAGGAAGCAGGGAGTGGTGGACTGGTAGTAACACAGGGGGTAAGCGGGGAGAGGTGGACTGGTAGTAACACAGGGGGGAAGCAGGGAGTGATGGACTGGTAGTAACACAGGGAGGAAGCAGGGAGTGGTGGACTGGTAGTAACACAGGAAGGAAGCAGGGAGTGGTGGACTGGTAGTAACACAGGGAGGAAGCAGAGAGAGATGGACTGGTAGTAACACAGGGAGGAAGCAGCGAGTGGTGGACTGGTAGTAACACAGGGGGGAATCAGGGTGAGGTGGACTGGTAGTGACACAGGGGGGAAGCAGGGAGTGGTGGACTGGTAGGAACACAGGGGGGAAGCAGGGCGAGGTGGACTGGTAGTAACACAGGGAGGAAGCAGAGAGAGATGGACTGGTAGTAACACAGGGAGGAAGCAGGGAGTGATGGGCTGGTAGTAACATAGGGAGGAAGCAGGGAGTGGTGGATTGGTAGTAACACAGGAAGGAAGCAGGGGGTGGTGGACTGGTAGTAACACAGGGAGGAAGCAGGGAGAGATGGACTGGTAGTAACACAGGGAGGAAACAGGGAGAGGTGGACTGGTAGTAACACAGGGAGGAAGCAGGGAGAGGTGGACTGGTAGTAACAGGGAGGAAGCGGGGAGAGGTGGACTGGTAGTAACACAGGGGGGAAGCAGGGAGTGATGGTCTGGTAGTAACACAGGGAGGAAGCAGGGAGTGGTGGACATGTAGAAACACAGGGAGGAAGCAGGGAGTGGTGGACTGGTAGTAACACAGGGAGGAAGCAGGGAGTGGTGGACTGGTAGTAACACAGGGGGGAAGCAGGGAGAGGTGGAATGGTAGTAGCACGGGGAGGAAGCAGGGAGTGGTGGACTGGTAGTAACACAGGAAGGAAGCAGGGAGTGGTGGACTGGTAGTAACACAGGGAGGAAGCAGAGAGAGATGGACTGGTAGTAACACAGGGAGGAAGCAGGGAGTGGTGGACTGGTAGTAACACAGGGGGGAAGCAGGGTGAGGTGGACTGGTAGTGACACAGGGGGGAAGCAGGGAGTGGTGGGCTGGTAGGAACACAGGGGGGAAGCAGGGCGAGGTGGACTGGTAGTAACACAGGGAGGAAGCAGAGAGAGATGGACTGGTAGTAACACAGGGAGGAAGCAGGGAGTGGTGGACTGGTAGTAACACAGGGAGGAAGCAGGGAGTGGTGGACTGGTAGTAACACAGGGAGGAAGCAGGGAGAGGTGGATTGGTAGTTACACGGGGAGGAAGCAGGGAGAGGTGGACTGGTAGTAACACGGGGAGGAAGCAGGGAGAGATGGACTGGTAGTAACACAGGGAGGAAACAGGGAGAGGTGGACTGGTAGTAACACAGGGAGGAAGCAGGGAGAGGTGGACTGGTAGTAACACAGGGAGGAAACAGGGAGAGGTGGCCTGGTAGTAGCACAGGGGGGAAGCAGGGAGTGATGGACTGGTAGTAACACAGGGAGGAAGCAGGGAGAGATGGACTGGTAGTAACACAGGGAGGAAACAGGGAGAGGTGGACTGGTAGTAACACAGGGAGGAAACAGGGAGAGATGGACTGGTAGTAACACAGGGAGGAAGCAGGGAGAGGTGGACTGGTAGTAACACAGGGAGAAAGCAGGGAGAGGTGGACTGGTAGTAACACAGGGGGGAAGCAGGGTGAGGTGGACTGGTATTAACACAGGGAGGAAGCAGGGAGTTATGGACTGGTAGTAACACAGGGAGGAAGCAGGGAGTGGTGGACTGGTAGTAACACAGGGGGTAAGCGGGGAGAGGTGGACTGGTAGTAACACAGGGGGGAAGCAGGGAGTGATGGACTGGTAGTAACACAGGGAGGAAGCAGGGAGTGGTGGACTGGTAGTAACACAGGAAGGAAGCAGGGAGTGGTGGACTGGTAGTAACACAGGGAGGAAGCAGAGAGAGATGGACTGGTAGTAACACAGGGAGGAAGCAGGGAGTGGTGGACTGGTAGTAACACAGGGGGGAAGCAGGGTGAGGTGGACTGGTAGTGACACAGGGGGGAAGCAGGGAGTGGTGGACTGGTAGGAACACAGGGGGGAAGCAGGGTGAGGTGGACTGGTAGTAACACAGGGAGGAAGCAGAGAGAGATGGACTGGTAGTAACACAGGGAGGAAGCAGGGAGTGATGGACTGGTAGTAACATAGGGAGGAAGCAGGGAGTGGTGGATTGGTAGTAACACAGGAAGGAAGCAGGGGGTGGTGGACTGGTAGTAACACAGGGAGGAAGCAGGGAGTGGTGGACTGGTAGTAACACAGGGAGGAAGCAGGGAGAGGTGGATTGGTAGTTACACGGGGAGGAAGCAGGGAGAGGTGGACTTGTAGTAACACGGGGAGGAAGCAGGGAGAGATGGACTGGTAGTAACACAGGGAGGAAACAGGGAGAGGTGGACTGGTAGTAACACAGGGAGGAAGCAGGGAGAGGGGGACTGGTAGTAACACAGGGAGGAAGCAGGGAGTGATGGACTGGTAGTAACATAGGGAGGAAGCAGGGAGTGGTGGACTGGTAGTAACACAGGGAGGAAGCAGGGAGTGGTGGACTGGTAGTAACACAGGGGGGAAGCAGGGTGAGGTGGACTGGTAGTGACACAGGGGGGAAGCAGGGAGTGGTGGACTGGTAGGAACACAGGGGGGAAGCAGGGCGAGGTGGACTGGTAGTAACACAGGGAGGAAGCAGAGAGAGATGGACTGGTAGTAACACAGGGAGGAAGCAGGGAGTGATGGACTGGTAGTAACATAGGGAGGAAGCAGGGAGTGGTGGATTGGTAGTAACACAGGAAGGAAGCAGGGGGTGGTGGACTGGTAGTAACACAGGGAGGAAGCAGGGAGAGATGGACTGGTAGTAACACAGGGAGGAAACAGGGAGAGGTGGACTGGTAGTAACACAGGGAGGAAGCAGGGAGAGGTGGACTGGTAGTAACAGGGAGGAAGCGGGGAGAGGTGGACTGGTAGTAACACAGGGGGGAAGCAGGGAGTGATGGACTGGTAGTAACACAGGGAGGAAGCAGGGAGTGGTGGACATGTAGAAACACAGGGAGGAAGCAGGGAGTGGTGGACTGGTAGTAACACAGGGAGGAAGCAGGGAGTGGTGGACTGGTAGTAACACAGGGGGGAAGCAGGGAGAGGTGGAATGGTAGTAACACGGGGAGGAAGCAGGGAGTGGTGGACTGGTAGTAACACAGGAAGGAAGCAGGGAGTGGTGGACTGGTAGTAACACAGGGAGGAAGCAGAGAGAGATGGACTGGTAGTAACACAGGGAGGAAGCAGGGAGTGGTGGACTGGTAGTAACACAGGGGGGAAGCAGGGTGAGGTGGACTGGTAGTGACACAGGGGGGAAGCAGGGAGTGGTGGACTGGTAGGAACACAGGGGGGAAGCAGGGCGAGGTGGACTGGTAGTAACACAGGGAGGAAGCAGAGAGAGATGGACTGGTAGTAACACAGGGAGGAAGCAGGGAGTGATGGACTGGTAGTAACATAGGGAGGAAGCAGGGAGTGGTGGATTGGTAGTAACACAGGAAGGAAGCAGGGTGTGGTGGACTGGTAGTAACACAGGGAGGAAGCAGGGAGTGGTGGACTGGTAGTAACACAGGGAGGAAGCAGGGAGAGGTGGATTGGTAGTTACACGGGGAGGAAGCAGGGAGAGGTGGACTGGTAGTAACACGGGGTGGAAGCAGGGAGAGATGGACTGGTAGTAACACAGGGAGGAAACAGGGAGAGGTGGACTGGTAGTAACACAGGGAGGAAGCAGGGAGAGGTGGACTGGTAGTAACACAGGGAGGAAGCAGGGAGTGATGGACTGGTAGTAACATAGGGAGGAAGCAGGGAGTGGTGGACTGGTAGTAACACAGGAAGGAAGCAGGGGGTGGTGGATTGGTAGTAACACAGGGAGGAAGCAGGGAGTGGTGGACTGGTAGTAACACAGGGAGGAAGCAGGGAGAGGTGGATTGGTAGTTACACGGGGAGGAAGCAGGGAGAGGTGGACTGGTAGTAACACGGGGAGGAAGCAGGGAGAGATGGACTGGTAGTAACACAGGGAGGAAACAGGGAGAGGTGGACTGGTAGTAACACAGGGAGGAAGCAGGGAGAGGTGGACTGGTAGTAACACAGGGAGGAAACAGGGAGAGGTGGCCTGGTAGTAGCACAGGGGGGAAGCAGGGAGTGATGGACTGGTAGTAACACAGGGAGGAAGCAGGGAGAGATGGACTGGTAGTAACACAGGGAGGAAACAGGGAGAGGTGGACTGGTAGTAACACAGGGAGGAAACAGGGAGAGGTGGACTGGTAGTAACAGAGGGAGGAAGCAGGGAGAGGTGGACTGGTAGTAACACAGGGAGAAAGCAGGGAGAGGTGGACTGGTAGTAACACAGGGGGGAAGCAGGGTGAGGTGGACTGGTATTAACACAGGGAGGAAGTAGGGAGTTATGGACTGGTAGTAACACAGGGAGGAAGCAGGGAGTGGTGGACTGGTAGTAACACAGGGGGTAAGCGGGGAGAGGTGGACTGGTAGTAACACAGGGGGGAAGCAGGGAGTGATGGACTGGTAGTAACACAGGGAGGAAGCAGGGAGTGGTGGACTGGTAGTAACACAGGAAGGAAGCAGGGAGTGGTGGACTGGTAGTAACACAGGGAGGAAGCAGAGAGAGATGGACTGGTAGTAACACAGGGAGGAAGCAGGGAGTGGTGGACTGGTAGTAACACAGGGGGGAAGCAGGGTGAGGTGGACTGGTAGTGACACAGGGGGGAAGCAGGGAGTGGTGGACTGGTAGGAACACAGGGGGGAAGCAGGGCGAGGTGGACTGGTAGTAACACAGGGAGGAAGCAGAGAGAGATGGACTGGTAGTAACACAGGGAGGAAGCAGGGAGTGATGGACTGGTAGTAACATAGGGAGGAAGCAGGGAGTGGTGGATTGGTAGTAACACAGGAAGGAAGCAGGGGGTGGTGGACTGGTAGTAACACAGGGAGGAAGCAGGGAGTGGTGGACTGGTAGTAACACAGGGAGGAAGCAGGGAGAGGTGGATTGGTAGTTACACGGGGAGGAAGCAGGGAGAGGTGGACTGGTAGTAACACGGGGAGGAAGCAGGGAGAGATGGACTGGTAGTAACACAGGGAGGAAACAGGGAGAGGTGGACTGGTAGTAACACAGGGAGGAAGCAGGGAGAGGTGGACTGGTAGTAACACAGGGAGGAAGCAGGGAGTGATGGACTGGTAGTAACATAGGGAGGAAGCAGGGAGTGGTGGACTGGTAGTAACACAGGAAGGAAGCAGGGGGTGGTGGATTGGTAGTAACACAGGGAGGAAGCAGGGAGTGGTGGACTGGTAGTAACACAGGGAGGAAGCAGGGAGAGGTGGATTGGTAGTTACACGGGGAAGAAGCAGGGAGAGGTGGACTGGTAGTAACACGGGGAGGAAGCAGGGAGAGATGGACTGGTAGTAACACAGGGAGGAAACAGGGAGAGGTGGACTGGTAGTAACACAGGGAGGAAGCAGGGAGAGGTGGACTGGTAGTAACACAGGGAGGAAACAGGGAGAGGTGGCCTGGTAGTAGCACAGGGGGGAAGCAGGGAGTGATGGACTGGTAGTAACACAGGGAGGAAGCAGGGAGAGATGGACTGGTAGTAACACAGGGAGGAAACAGGGAGAGGTGGACTGGTAGTAACACAGGGGGGAAGCAGGGTGAGGTGGACTGGTAGTAACACAGGGAGGAAGCAGGGAGTGGTGGACTGGTAGTAACACAGGGGGGAAGCAGGGTGAGGTGGACTGGTAGTGACACAGGGGGGAAGCAGGGAGTGGTGGACTGGTAGGAACACAGGGGGGAAGCAGGGCGAGGTGGACTGGTAGTAACACAGGGAGGAAGCAGAGAGAGAGACTGACTGGTAGTAACACAGGGAGGAAGCAGGGAGTGATGGACTGGTAGTAACATAGGGAGGAAGCAGGGAGTGGTGGATTGGTAGTAACACAGGAAGGAAGCAGGGTGTGGTGGACTGGTAGTAACACAGGGAGGAAGCAGGGAGTGGTGGACTGGTAGTAACACAGGGAGGAAGCAGGGAGAGGTGGATTGGTAGTTACACGGGGAGGAAGCAGGGAGAGGTGGACTGGTAGTAACACGGGGTGGAAGCAGGGAGAGATGGACTGGTAGTAACACAGGGAGGAAACAGGGAGAGGTGGACTGGTAGTAACACAGGGAGGAAGCAGGGAGAGGTGGACTGGTAGTAACACAGGGAGGAAGCAGGGAGTGATGGACTGGTAGTAACATAGGGAGGAAGCAGGGAGTGGTGGACTGGTAGTAACACAGGGAGGAAACAGGGAGAGGTGGACTGGTAGTAACACAGGGAGGAAACAGGGAGAGGTGGACTGGTAGTAACAGAGGGAGGAAGCAGGGAGAGGTGGACTGGTAGTAACACAGGGAGAAAGCAGGGAGAGGTGGACTGGTAGTAACACAGGGGGGAAGCAGGGTGAGGTGGACTGGTATTAACACAGGGAGGAAGCAGGGAGTTATGGACTGGTAGTAACACAGGGAGGAAGCAGGGAGTGGTGGACTGGTAGTAACACAGGGGGTAAGCGGGGAGAGGTGGACTGGTAGTAACACAGGGGGGAAGCAGGGAGTGATGGACTGGTAGTAACACAGGGAGGAAGCAGGGAGTGGTGGACTGGTAGTAACACAGGAAGGAAGCAGGGAGTGGTGGACTGGTAGTAACACAGGGAGGAAGCAGAGAGAGATGGACTGGTAGTAACACAGGGAGGAAGCAGGGAGTGGTGGACTGGTAGTAACACAGGGGGGAAGCAGGGTGAGGTGGACTGGTAGTGACACAGGGGGGAAGCAGGGAGTGGTGGACTGGTAGGAACACAGGGGGGAAGCAGGGCGAGGTGGACTGGTAGTAACACAGGGAGGAAGCAGAGAGAGATGGACTGGTAGTAACACAGGGAGGAAGCAGGGAGTGATGGACTGGTAGTAACATAGGGAGGAAGCAGGGAGTGGTGGATTGGTAGTAACACAGGAAGGAAGCAGGGGGTGGTGGACTGGTAGTAACACAGGGAGGAAGCAGGGAGTGGTGGACTGGTAGTAACACAGGGAGGAAGCAGGGAGAGGTGGATTGGTAGTTACACGGGGAGGAAGCAGGGAGAGGTGGACTGGTAGTAACACGGGGAGGAAGCAGGGAGAGATGGACTGGTAGTAACACAGGGGGGAAGCAGGGAGTGATGGACTGGTAGTAACACAGGGAGGAAGCAGGGAGTGGTGGACTGGTAGTAACACAGGAAGGAAGCAGGGAGTGGTGGACTGGTAGTAACACAGGGAGGAAGCAGAGAGAGATGGACTGGTAGTAACACAGGGAGGAAGCAGGGAGTGGTGGACTGGTAGTAACACAGGGGGGAAGCAGGGTGAGGTGGACTGGTAGTAACACAGGGAGGAAGCAGAGAGAGATGGACTGGTAGTAACACAGGGAGGAAGCAGGGAGTGATGGACTGGTAGTAACATAGGGAGGAAGCAGGGAGTGGTGGATTGGTAGTAACACAGGAAGGAAGCAGGGGGTGGTGGACTGGTAGTAACACAGGGAGGAAGCAGGGAGTGGTGGACTGGTAGTAACACAGGGAGGAAGCAGGGAGAGGTGGATTGGTAGTTACACGGGGAGGAAGCAGGGAGAGGTGGACTGGTAGTAACACGGGGAGGAAGCAGGGAGAGATGGACTGGTAGTAACACGGGGAGGAAACAGGGGGAGGTGGACTGGTAGTAACACAGGGAGGAAGCAGGGAGAGGTGGACTGGTAGTAACACAGGGAGAAAGCAGGGAGAGGTGGACTGGTAGTAACACAGGGGGGAAGCAGGGTGAGGTGGACTGGTATTAACACAGGGAGGAAGCAGGGAGTTATGGACTTGTAGTAACACAGGGAGGAAGCAGGGAGTGGTGGACTGGTAGTAACACAGGGGGTAAGCGGGGAGAGGTGGACTGGTAGTAACACAGGGGGGAAGCAGGGAGTGATGGACTGGTAGTAACACAGGGAGGAAGCAGGGAGTGGTGGACTGGTAGTAACACAGGAAGGAAGCAGGGAGTGGTGGACTGGTAGTAACACAGGGAGGAAGCAGAGAGAGATGGACTGGTAGTAACACAGGGAGGAAGCAGGGAGTGGTGGACTGGTAGTAACACAGGGGGGAAGCAGGGTGAGGTGGACTGGTAGTGACACAGGGGGGAAGCAGGGAGTGTTGGACTGGTAGGAACACAGGGGGGAAGCAGGGCGAGGTGGACTGGTAGTAACACAGGGAGGAAGCAGAGAGAGATGGACTGGTAGTAACACAGGGAGGAAGCAGGGAGTGATGGACTGGTAGTAACACAGGAAGGAAGCAGGGGGTGGTGGACTGGTAGTAACACAGGGAGGAAGCAGGGAGTGGTGGATTGGTAGTAACACAGGAAGGAAGCAGGGGGTGGTGGACTGGTAGTAACACAGGGAGGAAGCAGGGAGTGGTGGACTGGTAGTAACACGGGGAGGAAGCAGGGAGAGGTGGACTGGTAGTAACACGGGGAGGAAGCAGGGAGAGATGGACTGGTAGTAACACAGGGGGGAAGCAGGGAGTGATGGACTGGTAGTAACACAGGGAGGAAGCAGGGAGTGGTGGACTGGTAGTAACACAGGAAGGAAGCAGGGAGTGGTGGACTGGTAGTAACACAGGGAGGAAGCAGAGAGAGATGGACTGGTAGTAACACAGGGAGGAAGCAGGGAGTGGTGGACTGGTAGTAACACAGGGGGGAAGCAGGGTGAGGTGGACTGGTAGTGACACAGGGGGGAAGCAGGGAGTGGTGGACTGGTAGGAACACAGGGGGGAAGCAGGGCGAGGTGGACTGGTAGTAACACAGGGAGGAAGCAGAGAGAGATGGACTGGTAGTAACACAGGGAGGAAGCAGGGAGTGATGGACTGGTAGTAACATAGGGAGGAAGCAGGGAGTGGTGGATTGGTAGTAACACAGGAAGGAAGCAGGGGGTGGTGGACTGGTAGTAACACAGGGAGGAAGCAGGGAGTGGTGGACTGGTAGTAACACAGGGAGGAAGCAGGGAGAGGTGGACTGGTAGTAACACGGGGAGGAAGCAGGGAGAGATGGACTGGTAGTAACACGGGGAGGAAACAGGGGGAGGTGGACTGGTAGTAACACAGGGAGGAAGCAGGGAGAGGTGGACTGGTAGTAACACAGGGAGGAAGCAGGGAGTGATGGACTGGTAGTAACATAGGGAGGAAGCAGGGAGTGGTGGACTGGTAGTAACACAGGAAGGAAGCAGGGGGTGGTGGATTGGTAGTAACACAGGGAGGAAGCAGGGAGTGGTGGACTGGTAGTAACACAGGGAGGAAGCAGGGAGAGGTGGATTGGTAGTTACACGGGGAGGAAGCAGGGAGAGGTGGACTGGTAGTAACACGGGGAGGAAGCAGGGAGAGATGGACTGGTAGTAACACAGGGAGGAAACAGGGAGAGGTGGACTGGTAGTAACACAGGGAGGAAGCAGGGAGAGGTGGACTGGTAGTAACACAGGGAGGAAACAGGGAGAGGTGGCCTGGTAGTAGCACAGGGGTGAAGCAGGGAGTGATGGACTGGTAGTAACACAGGGAGGAAGCAGGGAGAGATGGACTGGTAGTAACACAGGGAGGAAACAGGGAGAGGTGGACTGGTAGTAACACAGGGAGGAAACAGGGAGAGGTGGACTGGTAGTAACACAGGGGAGGAAGCAGGGAGAGGTGGACTGGTAGTAACACAGGGAGAAAGCAGGGAGAGGTGGACTGGTAGTAACACAGGGGGGAAGCAGGGTGAGGTGGACTGGTATTAACACAGGGAGGAAGCAGGGAGTTATGGACTGGTAGTAACACAGGGAGGAAGCAGGGAGTGGTGGACTGGTAGTAACACAGGGGGTAAGCGGGGAGAGGTGGACTGGTAGTAACACAGGGGGGAAGCAGGGAGTGATGGACTGGTAGTAACACAGGGAGGAAGCAGGGAGTGGTGGACTGGTAGTAACACAGGGAGGAATTAGAGAGAGATGGACTGGTAGTAACACAGGGAGGAAGCAGGGAGTGGTGGACTGGTAGTAACACAGGGGGGAAGCAGGGTGAGAGGGACTGGTAGTAACACAGGGGGGAAGCAGGGTGAGAGGGACTGGTAGTAACACAGGGAGGAAGCAGGGAGTGGTGGACTGGTAGTGACACAGGGAAGCAGGGCGAGGTGGACTGGTAGTAACACAGGGAGGATGCAGAGAGAGATGGACTGGTAGTAACACAGGGAGGAAGCAGGGAGTGATGGACTGGTAGTAACACAGGGAGGAAGCAGGGAGTGATGGACTGGTAGTAACACAGGGAGGAAGCAGGGAGTGGTGGACTGGTAGTAACACAGGAAGGAAGCAGGGAGTGGTGGACTGGTAGTAACACAGGGAGGAAGCAGGGAGAGGTGGACTGGTAGTTACACAGGGAGGAAGCAGGGAGAGGTGGACTGGTAGTAACACAGGGAGGAAGCAGGGAGAGATGGACTGGTAGTAACACAGGGAGGAAACAGGGAGAGGTGGACTGGTAGTAACACAGGGAGGAAGCAGGGAGAGGTGGACTGGTAGTAACACAGGGAGGAAGCAGGGAGAGGTGGACTGGTAGTAACACAGGGAGGAAGCAGGGAGAGGTGGACTGGTAGTAACACAGGGAGGAAGCAGGGAGAGGTGGACTGGTAGTAACACAGGGAGGAAGCAGGGAGAGGTGGACTGGTAGTAACACAGGGAGGAAGCAGGGAGAGGTGGACTGGTAGTAACACAGGGAGAAAGCAGGGAGTGGTGGACTGGTAGTAACACAGGGAGGAAACAGGGAGAGGTGGACTGGTAGTAACACAGGGAGAAAGCAGGGAGAGGTGGACTGTTAGTAACACAGGGAAAAAGCAGGGAGAGGTGGACTGGTAGAAACACAGGGAGGAAGCAGGGAGAGATGGACTGGTAGTAACACAGGGAGGACGCAGGGAGAGGTGGACTGGTAGTAACACAGGGAGGACGCAGGGAGAGGTGGACTGGTAGTAACACAGGGAGGAGGCAGGGAGCGGTGGACTGGTAGTAACACGTTCACAACAGAGAGAGGTGGACTGGTAGTAAAACAGGGAGGAAGCAGGGAGCGGTGGACTGGTAGTAACTGTAACGAAAAGTAAAAGAAATCAGACCCCTCCCCTAGAAATCAGGCCAGATCCAGAGCTACCCCTGTGGGCCCTAGGACCAATTATAGACTGGGGAATGACTGCCACGACGGTGACCAACCAGCAGAGGGAGCCAAATGAACCAGACCTAACAAAACGGGACCTCAAACAAGAACCCCTCGACATGAAGACCGAGGGAGAATGGTATGAGGAGACAAATGAACAGGCTCGAGAAGGGCTAGACATGAAACAAGAACCAATCAGCATGAAGACTGAGGGAGAGTGGTATGAACCGCTCGACCAAACTGACGCCCCAGCGGAAGAAGAGTTATGGGCATCAGTGCTGAAAGACTTAACATTGGACTGAGTCCCACCAAAAATGTTGAGTATGCTACAAGAGAAGTAGTGGTGGCAAAATGTGACAAATCGATTGCACTCTCAAGTGTCTTCCCCTGAACTGAGTGTCTTAAGAGAGGTATAAAAGGAGGAGAGGTCCGTGCCTAGGGCATGATCCTCGACACATATGATGTGGACATCACATCATAGGGAATCATCAGGCAAGGTAAATTACTCTTCACTATACTCTGCTTGCATTGACTACTTTGACATTAAGGCACGAGCATTATATTGACTGGTATATCTTGAGAGTTGTTGTATTCTGGAAAGTCGCTCCATTAAAAGGAAGCAGTTGTGTAGGAGAGAAATCCCCTAGAGAGCAACAAGCGCTATCCTTGGGAGTACCGGATTGAAAAAGCCCAGAAAAAAGTAAGCCTCGTAGAGAGCCAAGAGTCACTAAAAAGGGGTCAGTATCTAAGCAGTGTAAACCTTAAGAAATTGCAAAAGTGTAACCTTAAGAAATTGGGAGACAATAAGAGATTGAAATATTATACACAGCAGAGGCTGCCAATATTACTCTTATAGACACCAGTTTCGGGAAGGACCAAGGGAATAGAGCAGTAAGGTAAATATATTGTTATTTGCTTTATTTTAAGAGTTATAGGAAGTGTTTAAGCTGATTATATTTGCAATACTATTTGGCATAGCATAACGCATTAAGGATTGATTGAGCATTATTGATGTATTAGGACTGTATAACCATTTAACTGTAATAACGTGTATATGACAAAAAACAGAGTGACTTAAATAAATGCTTGAAACTTTGACAACTAGGCCAGGGAACCTACCTGGAGAGCGAACGCCTTTGACACTCTCACTAAACGGAAAGTGACCCTGGCTTTAGGTTAAAGGGATAGCACTAAAGAATATTTCATTGTGTGGACAATAATATATCTTTGGAAAAATCAAACATATAACAATACTAGTTTCCAAGTGACTACTAGCTGACGAGCATAATAACTAACAGAAGTTAATTATTAGGTATTAGTATACAAGAGAGGAAGAGACGGGTTAAGGGAGTATAGGAGGAATCTATAAACATAAAGTAATAAAGTACTCATCTATCCAAGGCCCCACACTAGACCGGGGAAATAAGGGAGTGACAACGTGAATGAAGGAACAAACCCAACTCACGCGAAGGGCCAGTGTGAATAAATAGAAGGGTTGGTAGGGCCGCACGGCTAGGCCCTGGTCACACCGAAGTGACTAAAATCCTAAAGTACTCTGCCTAGTCAGAGGACGGGATAGAGGCTTTTGCTGCAGGCGACGGGCAAAAGTCAGCACCGTGACATAACACAGAGAGGAAGCAGGGAGAGGTGGACTGGACTTGCCTTCTTCCACTGGACGGTGTGTGTGTCTGAGGCCTTGGTCTTACACTGCAGCTCCACCATGTCTCCCGTCATTGTCGACAATGGACCGGCAGGCCTCACACTCATTGGGTCAATGTCTGAGAGGCAGAGAAAAGAGGGATACAAAGAAAGAGGGGGAGGAGGGAGAGAGAAAGAGGGTGTTGAAAGTTGAAACATTTCCTAACTATCTACATATGATAGATTCCCATTCAGTTACATATTTGAAACGCAACCTATGCTTAATCCACTAAAATATTTCACATTCAACGTAAAAGGTCTTAACAGCCCGATTAAAAGGAAAAGAGTCTGTACATACCTTAAGAAATTAAAGGCTGACATTGTGTTTTTACAAGAAACACATCTTACAGCCAGTGAACACAAGAAATTGAAGAGGGAATGGGTAGGACAAGTTTTTGTGTCCTCTTTTAACTCCAAAGCAAGAGGAACTGCAATTTTGATAAGTAGACACATCCCCTTCTGCGTCAACAACCCCATCTCTGATCCCTCTGGCAGGTTTGTTTTGGTGGAGGGGCATATGTTTTCATAGTCTTGGACCCTATTGAATATTTATGCTCCTAACTTCGATGACCATATGTTAATTCAGAATGTCTTCCTTCAGGTCGCTCAAGCACCACCAGGATGGCTACTGGTTAGAGGAGATTTACATTTTTGTTTAGATACAGTTCTTGATAGGTCCTCTGATAAACCCTCACTTCTTACCAAAGCCGGCAAGCTCACCATGTCATTCATGAAAGATCTCAATTTACTAGACATCTGGAGACAAGTTCACCCACAGGATAGGGACTACTCTTTTTATTCACACCCACACAAGGCACACACACGCATAGATAACTTTTTACTATCAACACAACTGTTTCGTAGAGTGTTAGATGTCGAGTATCTCCCCAGATTGCTTAGTGACCATTCTCCCCTGGTATTATCAATCTCCATTCCTACCAAGGTAAATGGAGCATATAGATGGAGACTAAATTCTACACTCCTAAAGCAACCTGAATTTTGTGCATTCATCAAAGAGCAGATCAATATTTTTACTTTGACAAACAAACCCTCCGCTCCTGACAGTTTCATTCTTTGGGACACATTGAAGGCCTATCTGAGGGGATGGATCATTTCCTATACTAAAGGGATGAAGAGAAAACACGGTGCGGAACTGAGTGCTCTTGAATCTGAAATATCCGAGCTAGAGAAAACCTACCAAAGAGGCCCGACTAAAGATCTATACAGGCTTTTGGTAAATAAAAAACTGGAATATAATATTCTGAACACATATCAAGCTGAGAGGGCCATCACTAAATCAAAACAGCGTTATTACGAACTTGGAGAGAAAGCTCACAAAGTATTGGCATGGCAACTGAAAGCAGAGGAAAGTAAGAGGACAATTAATGCTATAGAAACTCTTACTAATGAGAAAACTTTCGACCCTACTGAAATTAATAATACTTTTAAGAAATACTATGAAGACCTCTACACTTCCCAATCAAGCGATGATCTATCAGAGATCGACTCCTTTCTCTCCTCTCTCAACCTCCCATGCCTGTCAGGGGAAGACAGCGAGCACCTGAGTGAACAGTTCTCAGTTCCTGAATTGTTGGAGGCCATTAAATCCTTACCTTCTAATAAATCTCCTGGGGAGGATGGCTTCCCTCCAGAGTTCTATAAAGAATTTAGGGAGCTGTTGGTCCCCTACCTTATGGAGGTACTTAAAAAAGCCAGGGAAGACAACTGCTTTCCAGAGTCTTTCTCTCAAGCAGTGATTACTGTAATCCACAAGAAAGGGAAAAACCCACTAAAGTGCGCCTCCTATAGACCAATCTCTCTCCTTAACACAGATTGTAAACTGGTCACCAATTTGCTATCTAAGAGACTGGAGTCATGTCTTCCCCTGTTGGTCAACCCAGATCAGACTGGCTTTGATATAATTCACCTTGCTAACAAAAACAAAATACCTAGTGTCGCAGACTCCCTCGACGCTGAAAAGGCTTTGATAGGGTTGAATGGCCATACCTCTTTCGCATCTTGGAAAAGTTTGGTTTAGGTACCGTGTTTGTAAATTTGATAAAATCACTCTACAAATCTCCTAAAGCTAGGATTGCTACCAATGGGATTACTTCCTCCTCTTTCCCTCTCTATAGGGGGAACAGACAAGGTTGCCCAATTAGCCCCCACCTCTTTGCCCTCGCCATCGAACCATTGGCTGAGGCTATTAGAACGTGCCCTGACATACATGGCTTTGAGGTGGGCCCCCATACCCATAAATTATCACTCTTTGCGGACGACCTTATCTTATTTCTAACAAACACAGAACATTCCCTCTCTTCTGGGGATCACTCTTCTGGAACATTGTTACGAGGAGGGAGTTCTTATGTCTTTTGATCAGCTGAAACAGAAATACCACTTGCCTAACAGGGACTTCTTTGGCTATCTACAACTATGAAACTTTATTAGGGTGACTCTCAAGGGACAATGGAACCTACCTAAGATGTCACCTATTGAGCAACTCTGCCACGCAGACCAACCACTATTCAAGACCATTTCCCGTGTTTACGATACTCTTATGTCAGGACTAACACTGCCTGGGCTAGATAAACCCCAACTTAGATGGGAAAAAGATCTGGGTATTGATCTTGATGAGGGTCTATGGAGTGACCTATGCAGGGATGGTGTTACATCCACATTGAACTCCAGATACAGACTGATCCAGTTTAATTTCCTCCATCACCCCATCTAGACTGCACAAGTTCAACCCTGATATCTCCTCCCTATGTTTTAGATGTGGCTCAGATGAAGGAACATTCCTCCATTCCACTTGGCAGTGTTCAAAACTACACGGTTTCTGGCAGGGGGTATGCGATACCATATCCTCAATTCATGGGGTTGCATTCCCTTTAGACCCGGAGGTCTGTCTACTGGGCAACTTTACTAACACCAATCTTAGGCAAAGCCATACTATAAAACTAACAGAAATATTGCTAGCGATTGCCAAGAAATGTATTGCCTTGAAATGGAAATTGGATTCCGCCCTGCCAGTTGCAATGTGGCTATCGTAAGTTAATAGTTGTATCCCACTGGAGAAAATCTCTTACTGCTTGAGGAACAAGTTAAAGACATTTTACAGAATTTGGCAACCTTTTTTTGACTATATGGAGAATCTCCCCCCACATCACATTGATTGAATCTCTATATAATCCTTATATAATGTTTCACACGTAATGTATAATATGTAGCCTACGGCAAGTGACCATATGATCCAATGTCTCATTATTATTTATTTTTTTATAGTATGTTTGTATATATAATTATAATTTGTTTTATTTTTTCTTTGTTACGCTCGTCTGTTACTGTCACTTTGTCCTATTGTTGTCTAATATCTTTTCACTTTTGTCTTGAATGTTCTTAATTGGAAAATGCAAAAATAAAATATATATTTTTTAAAAGGATTATGTTCTAGGATCAAAAGCGTACCACCTCAGGGGAGACAGGAGGATGGATAGATACTCACAGTGGACAGAGAGAGTGACTTCTCCATTAAGATCAGCATCCAGGTTATCAAAGTCGGTGGCCGTACACTTGTACACCCCAGCATCCGAACGCTTGACGGACTTCAGAGTCAAAAGTCCCCATGCAACTCCTTCCTTAATGTTTATCCCCTGAGCATGAGAGAGAGCAATAAAGAGGGAGCGAGAGAGGGGTGGAGAGAGGGGGGATTGAGAGAGAGAAATTAATAAATGATTTAAGAGATGAACAGGTTGGACTATGGCAGCACTGTAGGGTTTGTGTATAGCTGCACTGCTATATAGTCCGAAATGCAGTACATGTGTTCTGGTCCTTACATCCTTGGAGAAATCAAACTCAGGCTGAGGGTTTCCATCTGTCTCACACATCATCTTCACCTCGTCACCCTCTCTGATTGGCTCAGTGTTCGCCAGGACAAAGGTCGCTGTCTCAGAAGGATCTGGATAAGAGAGAGGGAGAGAGAGGGGGAGGGATGGCGTGGGAGAGGGAGTGAGTGAGTGAGTGAGTGAGTGAGTGAGTGAGAGAGAGGGGCAGAGGGAGTGGGAGAGTTCAAAAGGGTGATGAATGACAGGCTGATCTCAGGACTGCAGTTTCTGACATAACAATAATAGGATGATGGACAGAGAGCACAGAGAGAAAGAAAAGAGTAAGGCAGACAGACAGAGAGACAGAAAAAGGAGGGAGCAAGAATGAGATAGAGTGAGGAAACATACAGACAGACAACCACTCACAGTTGAGGGTAAGGGAGAAGGTGTCAGAGTCGATCTGTTTGATCATGTCGTTGGGCATGCTGTACTCCACTGTGCAGTGGTACACGCTGTCCTTGTCAGCCTTCTGGGGCTGCATCATCAGGGTGCTGGTGATGGTGAACAGACCTGATGCTTCCTTTACCACTGACGGCACCATGTACACCTCTGGAGGGGGAGAGAGAGAGGTAGAACAGAAGGGGTTGACTGGAATGAGACAAAATGTATTCCCGGGATATGCAGTTGTGACTCTAATGACTCCAACCTAACTGTATGTAAACTTCCCTCTGAAGTTTACATACATTACAGTTGAAGTCGGAAGTTTACATACACTTAGGTTGGAGTCACTAAAACTCGTTTTTCAACCACTCCACAAATGTCTTGTTAACAAACTATAGTTTTGGCAAATTGGTTAAGACATCTACTTTGTGCATGACACAAGTCATTTTTCCAACAATTGTTTACAGACAGATTATTTCACTGTATCACAATTCCAGTGGGTCAGAAGTTTACATACACTAAGTTGACTGTGCCTTTAAACAGCTTGGAAAATTCCAGAAAATTATGTAATGGCTTTAGAAGCTTCTGATAGGCTAATTGACATTATTTGAGTCAATTGGATGTGGATGTATTTCAAGGCCTACCTTCAAACTCAGTACCTCTTTTCTTGACATCATGGGAAAATCTAAAGAAATCAGCCAAGACTTCAGAAAAAAATTGTAGACCTCCACAAGTCTGGTTCATCCTTGGGAGCAATTTCCAAACGCCTGAATGTACCACGTTCATCTGTACAAACAATAGTACGCAAGTATAAACACCATGGGACCACGCAGCCGTCATACTGCTCAGGAAGGAGACGCATTCTGTCTCCTAGAGAAGAACGTACTTTGGTGTGAAAAGTGCAAATCAATCCCAGAACAATAGCAAAGGATCTTGTGACAATGCTGGAGGAAACATGGAACAAAAGTATCTATATCCACAGTAAAACAAGTCCGAAATCGATATAACCTGATAGGCCGCACAGCAAGGACGAAGCCACTGCTCCAAAACAGCCATAAAAAACCCAGACTGCGGTATGCAACTGCACATGGGGACAAAGATTGTACTTTTTGGAGAAATGTCCTCTGGTCTGATGAAACAAAAATAGAACTGTTTGGCCATAATGACCATCGTTATGTTTGGAGGAAAAAGGGGGACGCTTGCAAGCCAAAGAACACCATCCCAACCGTGAAGCACGGGGGTGGCAGCATAATGTTGTGGGGGTGCTTTGCTGCAGGAGGGACTGGTGCACCTCACAAAATAGATGGCATCATGATGAGGGAAAATTATGTGGATATATTGAAGCAACATCTCAAGACGTCAGTCAGGAAGTTAAATCTTGGTCGCAAATGGGTCTTCCAAATGGACAATGACCCCAAGCACACTTACAAAGTTGTGGCAAAATGGCTTAAGGACAACAAAGTCAAGGTATTGGAGTGGCCATCACAAAGCCCTGACCTCAATCCCATAGACAATTTGTGGGCAGAACTGAAAAGGCGTGTGCGAGCAAGGAGGCCTACAAACCTGACTCAGTTACACCAGCTCTGTCAGGAGGAATGGGCCAAAATTCACCCAACTTATTGTGGGAAGCTTGTGGGAGGCTACCCAAAACGTTTGACCCAAGTTAAACAATGTAAAGGCAATGCTACCAAATACTAATTGAGTGTATGTTAACTTCTGACCCACTGGGAATGTGATGAAAGATATAAAAGCTGAAATAAATAATTCTCTCCACTATTATTCTGACAAGTCACATTCTTAAAATAAAGTGGTGATCCTAACTGACCTAAGACAGGACATTTTTACTAGGATTAAAAGTCAGGAATTGTGAAAAACTGAGTTAAATGTATTTGGCTCAGGTGTATGACTTCAACTGTAACAGATGTTATTGCGGGTGTAGCGAAATGCTTGTGTTCATAGCTCCAACAGTGCAGTAATATCTAACAATTCACAACAATAAACAACAATTTCAAAAGTAGAGGAATGGAATATATGACGGTATATATAGACATTATGGACAGCACATGGATAGAATATGTAATATGTCTGTAGAATACATATTGTAGAATAGTATATGTACAGCAATATTTAAATAGGACGGCCTTGACTAGAATACAGTATATACATATAAAGCGGACACTGAAAAAAATCTAGTTGTTTCAACTAATTATTAATAAGTAACATGTCCCAGAGCTGGGTTTTGTTTTACATGGTGGCGCAGCAGGAAGATCGGAATGCGCTGAATCAAGAGGTTGTGAGGTCAAATCCCAGGTAAGGAAATTGAATAATAATTACTGTATACATGAACATGCATAATGTAATCATGTCAACATGTGTCAAATATGTAAATTGAAAACATGTTAAAAGCACGGTGTGTGTAACTGGTACTTTTTAGGTAAGATGAACAGAGAACCAGTTCTAGTTGAATCAACACACCAAACAAGTTGAGAAAACACATCGTTTTAAGTTGACTAAGTTTTTGCCTACGTTTTCTCAAGTTTGGGTCAACAATTATATTTTAGACTGAAAAGTTGAGTAAACAAAAAAAAGGCTGTGTAACCAGTTACTTAATAATAATTAGTTGAAACAACTAGCTTATTTTTGTTTACAGTGTAGTAGTAATATTAGTAGTAGTAGTAGTATTAGTAGTAGTAGTAAGTAGAGGTAGTGTATACTCACTCTCTTTGTTGTCCTTGACCTCAGGCAGAGGCTTGGAGTCCTGGAACCAGATGATCCTGGGCTGGGGGTGACCGTTATGGCTCACACACTGGCCCACCTGACACACACACACACACACACACAGAGGAGGGGAAAGATACTCAGCAACTGGAGGACTATGGAAGAACATTGGAAGACAATGGTAGAACAGAGGACAATGGAAGAACATTGGAGGACAATGGAAGAACATTGGAGGACAATGGAAGAACATTAGAAGACAATGGAATAACATTAGAGGACAATGGAATAACATTAGAGGACAATGGAAGAACATAAGAACATTGGAGGACAATGGTAGAACATTGGAGGACAATGGAAGAACATTGGAGGACAATGGAAGAACATTAGAAGACAATGGAATAACATTAGAGGACAATGGAAGAACATAAGAACATTGGAGGACAATGGAAGAACATTAGAGGACAATGGAAGAACATAAGAACATTGGAGGACAATGGCAGAACATTGGAGGACAATGGCAGAACATTGGAGGACAATGGAGGAACGTTGGAGGTCAATGGAAGAACATTGGAGGACAATGGAAGAACATTGGAGGACAATGGAAGAACATTGGAGGACAATGAAAGAACATAAGAACATTGGAGGACAATGGAAGTTTACAGGACAAATAGTTGAAACCAACCTGTGTGGAGGAGTCACCAACAGATATGGCCTGGTTGGATCCAGTGACCTCTGGCATCTCTGGAGCGACTGAGGAAGGGGGAGTTATATTCTCAGATCAGACCTTTACAAAATGCAAGTCCACTATTCACACATTTTCTGATACAGTGTATTACCTGAATTCAAATAAGCACAGCTGTTTACATGAATATATGCACAGTATATATACACTGCTCAAAAAAATAAAGGGAACACTTAAACAACACAATGTAACTCCAAGTCAATCACACTTCTGTGAAATCAAACTGTCCACTTAGGAAGCAACACTGATTGACAATAAAATTCACATGCTGTTGTGCAAATGGAATAGACAAAAGGTGGAAATTATAGGCAATTAGCAAGACACCCCCAAAAAAGGAGTGATTCTACAGGTGGTGACCACAGACCACTTCTCAGATCCTATGCTTCCTGGCTGATGTTTTGGTGACTTTTGAATGCTGGCGGTGCTCTCACTCTAGTGGTAGCATGAGACGGAGTCTACAACCCACACAAGTGGCTCAGGTAGTGCAGTTCATCCAGGATGGCACATCAATGCGAGCTGTGGCAAAAAGGTTTGCTGTGTCTGTTAGCGTAGTATCCAGAGCATGGAGGCGCTACCAGGAGACAGGCCAGTACATCAGGAGACGTGGAGGAGGCCGTAGGAGGGCAACAACCCAGCAGCAGGACCGCTACCTCCGCCTTTGTGCAAGGAGGTGCACTGCCAGCGCCCTGCAAAATGACCTCCAGCAGGCCATATATATATATACACTGCTCAAAAAAATAAAGGGAACACTAAAATAACACATCCTAGATCTGAATGAATGAAATATTCTTATTAAATACTTTTTTCTTTACATAGTTGAATGTGCTGACAACAAAATCACACAAAAATTATCAATGGAAATCAAATTGATCAACCCATGGAGGTCTGGATTTGGAGTCACACTCAAAGTTAAAGTGGAAAACCACACTACAGGCTGATCCAACTTTGATGTAATGTCCTTAAAACAAGTCAAAATGAGGCTGTGGCCTCCACGTGCCTGTATGACCTCCCTACAATGCCTGGGCATGCTCCTGATGAGGTGGCGGATGGTCTCCTGAGGGATCTCCTCCCAGACCTGGACTAAAGCATCCGCCAACTCCTGGACAGTCTGTGGTGCAACGTGGCGTTGGTGGATGGAGCGAGACATGATGTCCCAGATGTGCTCAATTGGATTCAGGTCTGGGGAACGGGCGGGCCAGTCCATAGCATCAATGCCTTCCTCTTGCAGGAACTGCTGACACACTCCAGCCACATGAGGTCTAGCATTGTCTTGCATTAGGAGGAACCCAGGGCCAACCGCACCAGCATATGGTCTCACAAGGGGTCTGAGGATCTCATCTCGGTACCTAATGGCAGTCAGGCTACCTCTGGCGAGCACATTGAGGGCTGTGCGGCCCCCCAAAGAAATGCCACCCCACACCATGACTGACCCACCGCCAAACCGGTCATGCTGGAGGATGTTGCAGGCAGCAGAACGTTCTCCACGGCGTCTCCAGACTCTGTCACGTCTGTCACATGTGCTCATGTTGTAACGGTTTTGACTTGAGGTTATTTCTAGGGGTGCCATGTAGGTTGAGCCTACCAGAGAAAGCATTGGTTTCTCCTTTTAGTTTGGGAGGGAATGAGTCCCATCTGGTCCGTCAAGTCACACCAATACAAAGGACTTATTAAAAGTAAGGATGGAAATATACTTTTCATAAACCCCTTAAAACATTGGAAAGAACTTCAAACAAGTGTATTCTTTTGCGTGGTTGTATTAACAACATAAATGATCACATACACACAACAATATAACAATTAATGCACTTATGTTCATTTAGAAATGTCCGGTACACTTATGTTCATTTAGAAATGTCCGGTACCTCGGGCATAAAAAGAGTCCAGCCTGGTAAATAAGTTCAGTGACTCAAGTGACCTTAGTCGCAACGTTTGTAAGTAGCGTAAACCCAGTATATTCATACACTCAAAATAAACACTTATTTTGCAACACAACTATAAAGCGTATCAAAGATTAACCAAAGAATAATACGTCCTCACAACTACATAAATCACAGTATATATCACCCCAAACAAATGAAATACCGTGTACAAAAAGTTGTAGTCAGTCGGTCAGTCAGACAATCCGCCAACAGATCTCCAGCGGAGAAAAGGCCACGAAAACCAACGGAGAGTTGTAGTCCACAGACGCACAGAGTGGATCCAATCCTGGGTAAACTCGCTTTAAGGCTACAAAACACACTGTAAGGCAACAAAACAAATGTAATGGCGAAGTTTCATGAACTGAAGGTAGTACACATCCTCATTCATGTCTCGATCACAACTTCACCTTTGCGCAGCTGATGCTGGCTATTTAATGGGAATTAAAGGGGAAGTGCCCTATTAGAAGGAGAAGCACTGAGACGGTTCAGAAATATTCAGGGCCGTCACACACCCCCTCCCCTGGAAAAAGCCGACCATTGCCCGGGAAGGCACATCTTGGTCGGGGAAACCGAGAAAGGTCTCCTCATCACTTTCCTCTACAAAAATATTCATTACTTTTTGGAGCTCACACTCCTCAGCTGAGGGGTCACAGGCATTAAGGCGTGAGACTTCTGGGTCTGGGAATCCGAGAAAAGTCTCCTCACTTTCCTCTTCAAAGATATCCAGGACCTTGCGGCGCTCAATCTCCTCCAATTCCTCAGCCGAGGGGTAACAGGCCTTAAGGCGTGAGACATGGACAACGCGCATATCTTCACCTGTGTCCTCTTTCACCACTCGGTAGTTCAAAGGGCCCATTTGCTCCACAATCCTATAGGGTCCTTGCCATTTAGGAGCGAGCTTGGCCGAGAAGAATTCTTCAGCTTTCGAGTAAGGATGAGAGCGAAGCCACACCCGATCACGAAGCTGGAACTGCATGTCTCGTCTGTTCTTATCATAATTTCTCTTCTGCTTGAGTCGAGCCTGGATCATGTTCTTTGAAACAAGAGCTCTCAAGTCGTGGAGATGGACTACCTGGTCATAGCAAGCAGCGTCTGGAGTAAGCTGCTGGGGCTGTAGCACCATATCCAAGGGTCCTCGGAGGGGACGACTTAGGTTCAGCTCGGCAGGTGTGACTCCAGTGGACTCTTGCACAGCAGAATTCAGGGCAAATCGAAACTCGTGAAGGTGCTTGTCCCAGTGTTTGTGCTGGGTCCCTACATAGGAAGCAACCATTGTCTTCAAGGTTCGATTTACTCTCTCAGTGAGGTTGGTCTGTGGGTGATAGGCCGTGGTCAACTTCTGTCTCAGGTTCCATCTTTGGCAGGTCTCTTCAAAGAGATCAGAGACAAATTGGGAACCTCGATCAGACAGGATGTAATCAGGCACTCCCCAGCGAGTCAGGATCTCTTTCGTAAGAATGTTAGAGACTATCCTTGCTGTGGCCTGACGCAGGGCAAAGAGCTCCACCCACTTGGAATAGTAATCAACAAAAACAAGCATGTACACATTCTGATTGGAGCTTCTAGGAAATGGACCCATCAAATCCACTCCTAACATTTCCCAAGGTCGGGTAACCACTGTTTGCTGCAACTTGCCAGCAGGTTTTCTACCTTCTGATTTGTACATTTGACAAACCTGGCAGTTTCGGATGTGTGACTTCACATCCATGCTCAGATGTGGCCAGTACAGTAATGCTTGCAACCGTTTGTAGGTTTTGAACCTGCCCGAATGACCAGCTAATGGGTCTTCATGGAAATGTTGAAGCAGTTGAAGGCGTAGAGTTTCAGGTATGTACATTTGGTAGAGTGTTCTGTGAGGGAGTCGTACAACTCGGTAGACTTTGTCTTCAATGATGGTCAGCTTTGTGGTAGGGTTTGACCATCTTTTCTCCATCTTCCAGGATAGTCTGGTACAAAGCCTGTACTTCTGGATCATCCTGTTGGGCTCTCCAAATGACCTCATCAGAGATGGGAAAGTCAGTTTTGGGTGAGTCTCGACTGCTAGACAGGACAGTAGCACATGTAAGATGAGGGCCACCATTATCACAAGCAGGAGCTCTGGATAAGGCATCTGGAACCGTGTTGTATTTTCCTTTCCTGTATTCTACTGCAAAGGTGAACTCTTGCAACCGTAGAGCCCATCTGATGAGCCTGGTGCTTGGTTTGTTGGTCTTGAACACCCACACAAGGGAGGAATGGTCAGTGACCACAATGAAGTGTCTTCCCTCCAGGTAGTACCTCCACTTTTCCAAAGCCCAGACAACTGCAAGGCACTCTTGCTCGGTTGTGGAGTAGTTCCGTTCTGCTCCATTCAATGTCCGACTGGCGAACGCTAACACTTCTTCAGTGCCAAGTCCAGTCTGTTGGACTAGGACAGCACCAAGTCCAACATCACTTGCATCAGTGTAAACAACAAAAGGGCAATTAAAGTTGGGATGACCCAAAATGGGAGGTGTGACGAGGTGTCGTTTCAAGGTTTCAAAGGAGGTCTGGCACTCTGCCGTCCATCGGAATTTCGCTCCTTTTCGCTTCAACGCGTTGAGGGGTTCTGCCACCTGGGAGAAGTTCCACACAAACCGATGGTACCATCCAGCCATCCCAAGGAACCGTTGAAGGGCCTTGAGTGTGGTTGGCACAGGGAAGTCTTGTACAGCCTTGGTCTTTTCAGGATCCACATGAATGCCGTCAAAAGACACAATATGGCCAAGGAACTTCAGGGAGGTTTGGCAGAAGTTGCTCTTCTTCATATTCAATGTCAGACCAGCTTCTCTTAGTTTGTCCAACACTGCTTGAAGATCTTGAAAGTGTTGTTCTCTGTTCTGGGAGTAGATAATTATATCGTCCAGGTAGACGAAACAGATCTTCCCTTTGAGCTCACCTAACGCAATCTCCATGAGTCTTTGGAAAGTGGCAGGTGCATTCTTTAATCCAAAAGGCATCACCTTAAAAGGAAAACAAGCCCTCAGCACAGACAAAAGCAGTCTTGTCCTTGCTTTCCTGGTCCATCTCAACCTGCCAATAGCCACTATTGAGGTCAAGGGTAGTGAACAACAGCACTAGACAATGACTCCAGGATCTCGTGGATGGTGGGAAGAGGATAGGCATCAGTCTGGGAAACATTGTTGGTCTTCCTATAGTCCACACAAAATCTAACACCACCGGTCTTTTTTGGAATGAGGACAACAGGAGCAGCCCAGGGAGAGGAGGAACGTTCTATTATATCTTGTGTCAACATATCATTAATGAGTCCCTTTTGGATTATTAGCGTCGCTGGGGACAAACGATATGGCTTTTGCTTGATCGGCATTTCCTGTGTAAGAAATATTTTGTGCTTCAGGAGTCCGGTGCGTCCTAGCTTTGAAGTACACACATCAGCATTATTCTGCAGCTGTTCCAACAGCCTTAACTCCTCTGGCTGTTCCAGCTGAGCTCTTCTCACAGCCTGTACAAGGAGATCACCAGAAGGATTACCCAGGGTTAGTGGTACCGGAGCAACGGCAGAGAAGACTGCCACATTGGAACCCCAATCATGTAAGTTTGTAGCTTCTGATTGGAAGAAATGCTTCTTGCTCGGATTGTTTGGAAACCAGTAGCAATTGTGTGCGATATCAATCTGGACACCACTGAAGTACATGAAATCAATTCCCCACACGACAGGAAAAGCAAGGTTCTTGGTTTGTAGGATAACCGAAGGAATCATATAGGAGCGGTTACACAGGCGGAACTCCACCTCACTCCATCCAAGTGGTCGTTTAGCCTCACCGTCAGCCAGATACAGTGGACCTTCTGTCCACGGCTTCAAGTTGTATTTTGGACTTTGAACCTCCTTCCACAGTTTCTCATTGAGCAGTGTGTAGGATATGGATGAGCACATTTTCTTGGGGTGAATCCATTGTTTTAATTCCACACAAAAGATTTGCTTTGGTTAGTTCTCAATGTTGAGGTCCCATCTGGGGTGCCATTCTTTATGTAACGGTTTTGACTTGAGGTTATTTCTAGGGGTGCCAGGTAGGTTGAGCCTACCAGAGAAAGCATTGGTTTCTCCTTTTAGTTTGGGAGGGAATGAGTCCCATCTGGTCCGTCAAGTCACACCAATACAAAGGACTTATTAAAAGTAAGGATGGAAATATACTTTTCATAAACCCCTTAAAACATTGGAAAGAACTTCAAACAAGTGTATTCTTTTGCGTGGTTGTATTAACAACATAAATGATCACATACACACAACAATATAACAATTAATGCACTTATGTTCATTTAGAAATGTTCGGTACACTTATGTTCATTTAGAAATGTCCGGTACCTCGGGCATAAAAAGAGTCCAGCCCGGTAAATAAGTTCAGTGACTCAAGTGACCTTAGTCGCAACGTTTGTCCGTAGCGTAAACCCAGTATATTCATACACTCAAAATAAACACTTATTTTGCAACACAACTATAAAGCATATCAAAGATTAACCAAAGAATAATACGTCCTCACAACTACATAAATCACAGTATATATCACCCCAAACAAATGAAATACCGTGTACAAAAAGTTGTAGTCAGTCGGTCAGTCAGACAATCCGCCAACAGATCTCCAGCGGAGAAAAGGCCACGAAAACCAACGGAGAGTTGTAGTCCACAGACGCACAGAGTGGATCCAATCCTGGGTAAACTCGCTTTAAGGCTACAAAACACACTGTAAGGCAACAAAACAAATGTAATGGCGAAGTTTCATGAACTGAAGGTAGTACACATCCTCATTCATGTCTCGATCACAACTTCACCTTTGCGCAGCTGATGCTGGCTATTTAATGGGAATTAAAGGGGAAGTGCCCTATTAGAAGGAGAAGCACTGAGACGGTTCAGAAATATTCAGGGCCGTCACAATGTGCTCAAAGCGGGCTGTAAGCACAACCCCCACCTGTGGACATCGGGCCCTCATACCACCCTCATGGAGTCTGTTTCTGACCGTTTGAGCAGACACATGCACATTTGTGGCCTGCTGGAGGTCATTTTGCAGGGCTCTGGCAGTGCTCCACCTGCTCCTCCTTGCACAAAGGCGGAGGTAGCGGTCCTGCTGCTGGGTTGTTGCCCTCCTACGGCCTCCTCCACGTCTCCTGATGTACTGGCCTGTCTCCTGGTAGCGCCTCCATGCTCTGGGCACTACACTGACAGACACAGCAAACCTTCTTGCCACAGCTCGCATTGATGTGCCATCCTGGATGAGCTGCACTACCTGAGCCACTTGTGTGGGTTGTAGACTCCGTCTCATGCTACCACTAGAGTGAGAGCACCGCCAGCATTCAAAAGTGACCAAAACATCAGCCAGGAAGCATAGGAACTGAGAAGTGGTCTGTGGTCACCACCTGCAGAACCACTCCTTTATTGTGGGTGTCTTGCTAATTGCCTATAATTTCCATCTTTTGTCTATTCCATTTGCACAACAGCATGTGAAATTTATTGTCAATCAGTGTTGCTTCCTAAGTGGACAGTTTGATTTCACAGAAGTGTGATTGACTTGGAGTTACATTGTGTTGTTTAAGTGTTCCCTTTATTTTTTTGAGCAGTGTATATATATATATATATATATATATATATATATATATATATATATATATATATAGTTCCAGTGCAGTCAGACAGACATTTCTAGGTATACACATGTATTTGGATGACTGGAAATCATTTGGTATCCCCTTCCTGAACCAATCACAGGACGGAAACACTCAGGGCCTTGACACAGACAGGGTGAGCTCGAGGTGCCAAGCGCACGTCACCCTGAGAGAGACAAGTGCCATTCATTTACTGTAGCTACAGTAACACAGACACACATATGTACGCAGTGCATGCACAAAAATGCATGCATGCACGCACGCACACACACACACATCTCCAATTAGGGCAATGGTAAACATCCCTGTGTGGATTATTCCACTGTGACCTCGGTTTCTGTGGGCTGATACAGGTCACAGACAAGAGACACACTCCTTGTTCTCTCTCTCACACACTGCTGTGTGTTCCCTCTGTTTCTATCTCTCTGTCATCAATGTATCTCTCACTCCCTCGCTCATTCACATGCAAGGTCATGGTATCACAGACAGACCACAGCTGCAGACTGACTATAAAAATAAACAGCAGACATTTAATAACATTGACGTGATCTCCTATCTCTCTCTCACGTCACTCTCTCACCTACCTCAATCTTTCTCTCTCTCCCACCTCCATAAATCTCTCTCGCTCTCACACCTTCCTCTATATTTCTCTCTCTCACCTCCATCTATCTTTCTCTCTCTCTCACCTCCCTCTATCTTTCTCCCTCTCTCCATCTTTCACCCTCTCTCCTCCCTCCATCTTTCTCTCTCTATCATCTCCCTATATCTTTCTATCTCTCGCCTCCCTCTATCTTTCTCTCTATATATCTTTCTCCCTCTCTCCTTCCTCCATCTTTCTCCCTCTCCCCTCTCTCCATCTTTCTCTCTCTCTCACCTCCCTCCATCTTTCTCCCTCTCTCCTCCCTCCACCTTTCTCTCACTCACCTCCCTCTAGCTTTCTCTCTTTTACCTCCCTCTAGCTTTCTCTCTCTCTGCCCAATCTATATTTTTCTCTCTAACCTCCCTCTATCTTTATCTCTCACTTCCCTCTATCTTTCTCCCTTTCACCTCCCTCTCTTTCACCTCCCTCCATCTTTCTCTCTATCTTTCTCCCTCTCTCCTCCCTCCACCTTTCTCTCTCATCTCCATATATCTATCTCCATCTCACCTCCCTCTATATTTCTCTCTCTTTCCACCCTTTCTCTTTCTCTTTTACCTCCCCCTATCGTTCTCTCTCTCTATCTCACTATCTCTTTCTCTCTCTGCCCCATATATCTTTCTCTATCTCTCACCTCCCTCTATCTTTCTCTCTCTAACCTCCCTCGATCTTTCTCTCTCTCACCTCTCTCCATCTTTCTCTCTCTCTCACCTCGCTCCATCTTTCTCTCTCTCACCTCCCTCTATCTTTCTCCCTCTCCTCCCTCCATCTTTCTCCCTCTCCCCTCTCTCCATCTTTCTCTCTCTCTCTCACCTCCCTCCATCTTTCTCTCTCTCACTTCCATCTATCTTTCTCTCATCTCCCTCTATGTCACCTCCCTCCATCTTTCTCTCTCTCACTTCCATCTATCTTTCTCTCATCTCCCTCTATGTCACCTCCCTCTATCTTTCTCTCTCTCTCCTTCCTCTATCTTTCTCTCTATATCTTTCTCTCTTTCTGCTCCCTCCATCTTTCTCTCTCTCTTTCTGCTCCCTCCATCTTTCTCTCTCACTTCCCTCTCTCTTTCTCTCTCTTTCCTCCCTCCATCTTTCTCTCTCTCACTTCCCTCTATCTTTCTCTATCACACTTCCCTCTATCTTTCTCTATCACACTTCCCTCCATCTTTCTCCCATCTTTCTCTCTCTCCTCCCCATCTGTATTTATCTCTCTTCATATTTCTCTCTCTCACACCTCCCTCTATCTTTCTCAAATCAAATCAAATTTTATTTGTCACATACACATGGTTAGCAGATGTTAATGCGAGTTTCGCGAAATGAATCTGCTTCTAGTTCCGACCGTGCAGTAATATCTAACAAGTAATCTAACAATTTCACAACAACTACCTTTTACACACAAGTGTAAAGGAATGAATACGAATATGTACATAAAAAATACACAGTGGGGAGAACAAGTATTTGATACACTGCCGATTTTGCAGGTTTTCCTACTTACAAAGCATGTCGAGGTCTGTAATTTGTATCATAGGTACACTTCAACTGTGAGAGACGGAATCTAAAACAAAAATCAATCCAGAAAATCCCATTGTATGATTTTTAAGTAATTAATTTGCATTTTATTGCATGACATAAGTATTTGATCACCTACCAACCAGTAAGAATTCCGGCTCTCACAGACCTGTTAGTTTTTCTTTAAGAAGCCCTCCTATTTTCCACTCATTACTTGTATTAACTGCACCTGTTTGAACTCGTTACCTGTATAAAAGACACCTGTCCACACACTCAATCAAACAGACTCCAAACAGACTCTGTATGGTGTCAGTGAGTGTATCACTGTTTACCTTTCTGCTCAGACCATTATACCTGCTGCTGTAGTGTAAACGTCCCCTGGGAAGCCCATTGTTTCAGAACACTTAGGCTATCCCTCAGCCCTTGTAGGGAGTCATTAAAAACTGCTCCTATTCAGTTGGGAGAGGAAGGCAGACAAAGAGGAGATACAGTACTTTAGGGAACAGTCCTGAGTGGCCTGTTAAAGTCTATAGTCAGGTATTTGACTTGTCTTAATTAATTGTATCAGTGCTCCATTATGGTACTCTTTATAATCCAGGCTGTATCACATCCGCCCGGGATTGGGAGTCCCATAGGGCGGCGCACAATTGGCCCAGCGTCGTCCAAATTTGGCCGGGGTAGGCCGTCATTGAAGTGTCACTCAATTCTCTAACCAACACCATTCACCCTCTACCCCCATTGGCCCAACCCAAAATAATGATATTTATTGATATTGGGCCAACTCCAAACATTTTACTTCCTGGTGTATTTTAACACAGGGAATAGGATTGCTAATGTGTTGGGGTTGCAGAGGGTGACAAGGACACAACGACCCGGTCTGGGGTCAACTCTCATCGCCATGGCGATAATTCAGGAGAATTCTGGACGGTCATTAAGATGACATCTATTAGACATGACAGATGCAATTGAACTATTAATAAATTGTGTCAAGTGTGATGTTCATAGGACTAATTGACCTCTGGGCAGCTTATTAGACATAGCTTTCTCTTGAAGAAAAAAATGAATAATAATTATCTAGATTTCTTACAAAGATGAGATGTTAAGGTGCAAGAAAGAGTCTTACTTTCACACCCATTTATTATCTCAATCATTTTACGTTGTTCTACTCAGTATTTAGTTCATGTATAATGCTTATTATTGACTACACTCTGCAATGCAAAAATAATATTGTTCATTCACTAAGTTTATACGTTAATCGTTGATTTAGACACTCACACATACACACAACACACATTCATCCAGCATACACAACACACACACTTTCATCTAGCACACACAACACACACACACACTCATCTAGCACACACAACACACACACTCTCATCTAGCAAACACAACACACACACTCTCATCTAGCACACACAACACACACACTCTCATCTAGCACACACAACACACACTCTCATCCAGCACACAACACACACACTCTCATTTAGCACACACAACACACACACTCTCATCTAGCAAACACAACACACACACTCTCATCTAGCACACAAAACACACACACTAATCCAGCACACAACACACACACACACTCTCATCCCGACAGTCAAAATCCAGACGGCATCCCATACAGCGAAGATCACATCGGCCACTAAAGGTCACAGTAGGGTCACTCTAAAGGTCACAGTAGGGTCACTCTAAAGGTCACAGTAGGGTCACTCTAAAGGTCAGTGGTCAGTAACTCACAGAAGACTTTGAGCTGTGTGATGGCCTCTCCGACTCCAGCAGGGCCAGCAGTGACCTGGCAGTAGAAGGGCAGCTGGTCCTCCACCGCCACGGGGGAGATGGTCAGAGAGAAGTCCCTTCCCATGGTCACTCTGTCGGACAGACGTGTCCCCTCATCACTCTTCCCCTCGCCGCCCGACACGGAGCGGAACGCAACACGCTTCCTGGTGCCACCCTCCTCCTGGTGAGGGGAAGAGGAGAGAGGGGAAGGGGAGAGAGGGGAAGAGGAGAGAGGGGAAGAGGAGAGAGGGGAAGAGGAGAGAGGGGAGAGGGGAAGAGGAGAGAGGGGAAGGGGTAGATGGCCAGAGAGGAATTTGTTTTTCACAAGTTCAATAAACAACACAGACACTTCACAGAGATATGTACAGTGCCTTCGGAAAGTATTCAGACCCATTGACTTTTTCCGTATTTTGTTACATTACAGCCTTATTATAAAATTGATTTAATAGTTTTTCCCCCTTATCAATCTACACACAATACCCCATAATGAAAAAGCAAAAACAGATTTTTAGAATTTTTTTTACAAATGTATTAACAAAATCCCCCTGAAATATCACATTTACAAGTATTCAGACCTTTTACTCAGTACTTTGTTGAAGCACCTTTAGCAGCGATTACATGTGAAGTTTCTCCCACTCTTCTCTGCAGATCCTCTCAAGCTCTCAGGTTGGATAGGGAGCGTTGCTGCACAGCTATTTTCAGGTCTCTCCAGAGATGTTTGATCGGGTTCATGTCCGGGCTCTGACTGGGCCACTCAAAGACATTCAGAGACTTGTCCCGAAGCCACTCCTGCTTTGTCTTGGCTGTGTGCTTAGGGTCATTGACCTGTTGGAAGGTGAACCTTCGCCCCAGTCTGAGGTTTTAATCAAGGATCTCTTTGTACTTTGCTCTGTTCATCTTTCTATTGATCCTGACGAGTCTCTCAGTTCCCACAGCATGATGCTGCCACCACCACATTTCACCTACAGATGTGATGCTTGGCATTCAGGCCAAAGAGTTCAATCTTGGTTTCATCAGAACAGAGAATCTTGTTTCTCATGGTCTGGGAGTCTTTTAGCTGCCTTTTGGTAAACACAAAGCGGAGTGGCTTCCATCTGGCCACTCTGCCTGATTGGTGGTGCTGCAGAGATGGTTGTTCTTCTGGAAGATTCACTCATCTCCACAGAGAAACTCTGGAGCTATGTCAGTGTGACCATCGGGTTCTTAGTAACCTTCCTGACCAAGGCGCTTCTCCCCTGATTGCTCAGTTTGGCCGGGCGGCCAACTCTAGGTAGAGTCTTGGTGGTTCCAAAATTCTTCCATTTAAGAATGATGGAGGCCGCTGTGTTCTTGGGGACCTTCAATGCTGCAGAAAGTTTTTGGTACCCTTCCCCAGATCTGTGCCTCGACTCAATCCTGTCTCGGATCTCTACAGACAATTCCTTCGACCTCATGGCTTGATTTTTGCTCTGACATGCACTGTCAACTGTGGGACCTTATATAGACAGGTGTGTGCCTTTCCAAATCATGTCCAATCAATTGAATTTAACACAGGTGGACTCCAATCAAGTTGTAGAAACACCTCAAGGATGATCAATGGAAACAGGATGCACCTGAGCAAAATTTCGGGTCTCATAGCAAAGGGTCTGAATACTTAGGTAAATAAGGTATTTCTGTTTTATAGCAAATTAGCCAAAATGTCAAAAAAACTGTTTTCTCTTTGTCATTATGGGATATTGTGTGTAGATTGATGAGGGAAAAGCGTTTTCAGTGGTTCTGCTGAATACAGGGAGTCAAAAGATATTAGGCCAAAGTGCACCAACCCCACATCAAAAAATTCAACAAAAAATACTGTATAAATACTATAGTATTCATTGCAGTGTTTTTGTGGTATTTACTGTAGCATTCCCTATAGTGTTTTTGCGGACAAAAGTCTGTAGTAAATTCTGTAGTATACTGTCGTATTTACAGTTAACTATAGAATAAATACGTAGTAAAAGAAAACTGTAGTAGATACACTATAGTAATTCATGTAGTGTTTTGCGGATTGTAGTATACTGTAGTATATACTGTAGTGTTTTCATGGACATTACTGTGGTGTTTACTTCAGTGTTTTTGTTTTATTATCTTTGACATACAGTGGTTCCTCCTTTAAAAGTTGCGATCTTGCACCGCGGGACTTAGAGGTACCCAGCGTCACGGCTTCATTGCTCCAGACCACCACAAGGGGGAGTTAGAGCACTCATTATGCATTTGGGTCCCAAGGTTTTTATATGACCAATCGAGTGGTTCCAATGACAAATTTGACGCGGGCCACCCGTCCGTGGTGACTTCAGCAAAGATGGCTGACAAAACATTATGGGGAAGCAAATGTATGTAGTTATAACGTCATAAAGAGTCAAGCAAAAAAAAATACAATTGAGAGGAATATGTTAGTTAATGTAGAGACAAATGATTGTGCATATTTTTTTGTCATAAAGTTAATTTACGAAAATCGCTATTTAGCATTTTTTTCCCAACCATATCCAATTCCAGGTGTATCAAACTCATTCATTAAAGCAAGCAAGGAGCAGGTTTCGAACCCTCAACATTCTAGCCCGAAGTCCAGCATGCTATCGACTGTGTCTAAATCTATTAATTGGGGTTGGGGTCGATTGTGGCTAAAAACACTTTAACAATTGGAATCTTTAACGTGGAAAGGGGGAAAAGTATTATTGTTAGTTTTTCCACAAGATAGCAGGATGGGCTATTAGCTGAACAATAGACTATTCAACCTTTACTAAAGAATTGTATAATAGCCAGGCTAGCTTTGAACCTCCGCCCCTCCCCAACTTGAGCTAGGTGTGAACCCCCCCCCCCCCCTCCCCCTCCTCCCCAACTTGCAACAAATCATTTTCAGGACCATCTAGAAAAAGCAGCGGAGATGCGCAATAGGTTTCTAGGAAGAGGCAATTCTCCACAATGTGTGGATGAAGCTCTTAATTTGGCATTGGGGAAAACACGAGATGAACTGCTACAAAAAAGACCCACTAAAGCTAAAGAACACTCTGTATGTAGTACAGACATGGCCTGCTCTTCCTTATGTAAGTAATTAGGCACTTTCCATGTTAACTACAGTATGTATTGTAGACTGCACAGTAGCCTAATAAACAGTTCATAAAATAATGATACAAAATAAAGTGCCTAATTCCTTACATAAGGGAGAGCAGGCGATGTCTGTTCTACAGAATGCGAAGCATGCGTGAGACCGGGGTTCAAATCCCCATTGGGGAGGAAGGAGTAGGCTGTCTTTGTAAATAGGAATTTGTTCTAAACTGATTCCATATGTGTTATTTCATAGTTGTGATGTCTTCACTGTTATTCTACAATGTAGAAAATAGTAAAAATATAGACAAATCCTGGAATGAGTAGGTGTGTTCAAACTTTTGCTTAATTAATTTGCTTAATATTATGGTGTTTCTATTCCATGAAAAACGAAACCCTCAGGGTTTCAGTTAGGATGGAAAATATGGCGCTGTACAACATGACGGTCGGGAGTAGGCTACAGGTTTGGAGGATTCTAAATGGTTTGCCTTCATTAGACAACTTTGTTCCAATATTTCTGTAAATCAGTGATATTTATTCCCATAGTAATTAGTTATGAATCCATAACTAAAACATCTGTTATATTCGGCGCATGTGACAAATAAAATGTCATTTGATTTGTGTAGTTAGTATTCTACAGTATACTACAGTTTACTACTCAATTCTATAGTAAGCACTGTAGTATTATATAGTAAACTGTAGTATTTTTCAAACTGTAGTGTTTTTTTAATGTGGGAAGCCAGGAGTAAAGTAGTAGGAGACTTACAATGAACCACTCTACAATGTTGTTCGGGGAGGGAGGGATTTTGAAGGTGCAGGGCAGACTGGCTGACTCTCCCTTGATCACCTCCACCTTGGGAGTCACTGTCACTGTCACGACAGCCCAGCACACTGCAGAGAGAGAGAGAGGCAGAGAGAGGGAGAGGGAGAAGGAGAGAGAGGGAGGGAGAGAGGGAGAGAGAGAGGGGAGATAGAGAGAGAGGGAGGGAGATAAAGAGAGAGAGGTGATGATTAGTTAATTGAGGGACTTTCACATTATTATGTTGAGTTTAAATACACACGTTTTTCTGTCAAATACCTATTATTCTATAAAAATGAGTCTAAAACAAAAAAGGAAAGCTCAAAGAACAGCATAAGATGAGAGAATGTTTGCTGATGGGAAAGGCAAGGGGGCCACCAAAGGGTGTAACGTTACATACACATGCCACACACTGTTCAACGCTCCATACCAAAGATGTGTGTGTGGCATGTTACGTAATAAACACACACACACACACACACACACACACACAGATCCAGGACCAGTCAGGGCAAGGGGAAGAAGAAGGGAGCGATTGATGAGATGGAGGAAAAGGATTCAGGTAGGTAAATAGATGGGTGTGGATTCCAGCTGTGGAGTTGAGTCCAGATTGTTCATCCTTTAACTGAACCTACCAGCTCCTGTAATTAAATGAAGCCTACAGATGTGCGTGTGCGTGTGCGTGTGTGTGTGTATGTGTCTGTGTTTGCATAAAGCCATCAGAGCTTCGGATTGTTTCAAAAGAAAGGTAAAAAAGCTAAGTGGCATCTAGGCAGGTCTTTATCAGTGCTGGAGCACACCTTTTCCTGTGATGCCCCAGACAGATAACACACACAGATAAACAAACAGACAGACAACAGCAAGAGGCAGCAGTCTGTAACTAACCCCAAACACACCTTATACTCACTGAGAGACACCAAATCACACACTGAGAGAAAAACACTGTCTTTCTAAACATGGTACAGGGACAACACGTCATGCTGGGATTGTGCCATTCCCAGAGGTACATCTTCAAGGACCACACAAGGCCTTGTCGGGTGCAAATCTCCATGTATGAAAACGACTATAGTCGCGTATGAAATGAAGATTGGCCATTTCCATAGTAATGAACAAACAGCCTGACAGATAGTTTTTTGAGGACTTCAGAGTAGAACACAATGGGTAGAATATAGAAGGACACTCAGTCAGAAAGAACAGAGTGGCCTTTCTGGCAGGCAGCTCAGTGGAGACTACATTCAACTGGAACATTAGGATGCACACAGTGTCTTAGATATCAATGAGAGGAGGGGAGAGAAAGAGAGAGAGAGAGAGAGAGAGAGAGAGAGAGAGAGAGAGAGAGAGAGAGAGAGAGAGAGAGAGAGAGAGAGAGAGAGGTAGATGGACAGAGAATGGTTCCTGGGGGGATAGTGAACAGTGACAGTGAGAACACCCTGCTACCATTCTCCACTCTGTTCCCCAGCAGGCAGTAACAGTGGGGAGGTCTCTCCCTGCTACCATTCTCCACTCTGTTCCCCAGCAGGCAGTAACAGTGCGGGGGTCTCTCCCTGCTACCATTCTCCACTCTGCTCCCCAGCAGGTAGTAACAGTGGGGAGGTCTCTCACTGCTACCATTCTCCACTCTGCTTCCCAGCAGGTAGTAACAGTGGGGAGGTCTCTCACTGCTACCATTCTCCACTCTGCTCCCCAGCAGGCAGTAACAGTGGGGAGGTCTCTCCCTGCTACCATTCTCCACTCTGCTTCCCAGCAGGCAGTAACAGTGGGGAGGTCTATCACTGCTACCATTCTCCACTCTGCTCCCCAGCAGATAGTAACAGTGGGGAGGTCTCTCCCTGCTACCATTCTCCACTCTGCTCCCCAGCAGGTAGTAACAGTGGGGAGGTCTCTCACTGCTACCATTCTCCACTCTGCTCCCCAGAAGACAGTAACAGTGGGGAGGTCTCTCACTGCTACCATTCTCCACTCTGCTCCACAGCAGGCAGTAATAATGGGGATGTCTCTCACTGCTACCATTCTCCACTCTGCTCCACAGCAGGCAGTAACAGTGGGGAGATCTCTCACTGCTACCATTCTCCACTCTGCTCCACAGCAGGCAGTAACAGTGGGGAGATCTCTCACTGCTACCATTCTCCACTCTGCTCCACAGCAGGCAGTAACAGTGGGGAGATCTCTCCCTGCTACCATTCTCCACTCTGCTCCACAGCAGGCAGTAACAGTGGGGAGGTCTCTCACTGCTACCATTCTCCACTCTGCTCCCCAGCAGACAGTAACAGTGGGGAGGTCTCTCCCTGCTACCATTCTCCACTCTGCTCCCCAGCAGGTAGTAACAGTGGGGAGGTCTCTCCCTGCTACCATTCTCCACTCTGCTCCCCAGCAGGTAGTAACAATGGGAAGGTCTCTCACTGCTACCATTCTCCACTCTGCTCCCCAGCAGCCAGTAACAGTGGGGAGGTCTCTCCCTGTGACCATTCTCCACTCTGCTCCCCAGCAGACAGTAACAGTGGGGAGGTCTCTCACTGCTACCATTATCCACTCTGCTCCCCAGCAGGCAGTAACAGTGGGGAGGTCTCTCACTGCTACCATTCTCCACTCTGCTCCCCAGCATGCAGTAACAGTAGTCTGGGAGATCAGACTACAATAGAAGAGGCTACATTCATTTCCATTTGGGATTCATTCAGTGCCTTCTATATCTAATAAAAATCTCCATATACTATTAGGCCTTGGCATTCATAGCTGTGTATGATGTTGTGGTAATTAGCTAAATGGCAAGTATCACTACAATGAATCTGCTACTAAATCTGATGACATGTATAATGTAGACTGTGTGCTAACAGGATCAGGCCTGTTCAGTATGGTACAGTTGACCCTACGCTGTAGTATTCCATACTATGTAGAAGACATACACACACTGACAGCCTTACATAATAGGCCAGGGGAGATCTTTACTGGATACACTTACACACATGACTGCAAAATATCACGTCATCAAATCAAATGTTATTTATCACATACAACAGGTGTAGACCTTACAGTAAAATGCTTACTTACAAGCCCAACAATACAGTTTTAAGAAAAACAAGTGTTAAAGTATTTACTAAAAAAACTGAAGTAAAAAAATTATAATTAAAAAGAAGAAAATAGAAAAATAACAAATAATTAAAGAGGAACAGTGGCGAGGCTATATACAGGGGGAACTGGTACAGAGTCAATGTGCGGGGGTACAGGTTAGTTGAGGTAATTGAGGTAATATGTACATGTAGGTAGAGGTAAAGTGACAATGCATAGACAATAAACAGAGAGTAGCAGCAGCGTAAAAGAGCGGGGGGGTTAGTGCAAATAGTCCAGGTAGCCATCTGATTAGCTGTTCAGCAGTCTTATAGCTTGGGGGTAGAACCTGTTAAGAAGCCTTTTGGACATAGACTTGGCGCTCCGGTCCTGCTTGCCATGCAGTAGCAGAGATAACAGTCGATGACTAGGGTGGCTGGAGTCTTTGGCAATTTTTAGGGCCTTCCTCTGACACCGCCTGGTATAGAGGTCCTGGATAGCAGGAAGCTTGGCCCCAGTAATGTACTGGGCCTTACACACTACCCTTTGTAGTGCCTTGCGGTCGGAGGCTGATCAGTTGCCATACCAGGTGGTGATGCAACCAGTCAGGATGCTCTGAGGATCTGAGAACCCATGCCAAATATTTTCAGTCTCCTGAGGGGGAATGGGCTTTTTCACAGAGAGTGGAGGAACGCGTGTTCACATACAGAGAGTGGATTTACAGTGTGTGTGTGTGTGTGTGTGTGTGTGTGTGTGTGTGTGTGTGTGTGTGTGTGTGTGTGTGTGTGTGTGTGTGTGTGTGTGTGTGTGTGTGTGTGTGTGTGTGTGTGTGTGTGTGTGTGTGTGTGTGTGTGTGTGTGTGTGCGTGTGTGTGTGTGTGAGAATACACTAGAGAGATAAATACTGCAGGAACACTGCTGTAGTGTGCAGTGAACTTGGACAGGACCAGATTTGGGCATACTATTTTCAATTCATATAAGAATTAGCCTGTGGGAAAAGCTAGTTTGGTGTGTGGGTGGAGTGTTGGGAATATGGCTCCTGTTTGGTAGTGGTAATAAGGAGAGAGATGGGGATGAAAGGATGGTGTTGGTGTTTTAGAGAGACAGAGACAGGAGTTAAAATTAAAGGAAAAATCACCTACAACCTGAAATAACCCCTGGAATCGATAGAACATCGCATTTTGTGTGTGAGAGAGAGAGAGAGAGTTACGTTACAGTGTGTGTGTGAGAGATTCCTC